>NC_034015.1:4065719-4365719 GCF_000346465.2 Prunus persica
TTATACGGCGTCTTATACGAAAACCCTCGTCGTGTTATTTTATGAGTAAAAACGGCAGTTTTTATTGAAATCGTCGTCTTTACTTTCTACGTCGGTCGATTCATAACTTCTGCCGTTCTTTGTTGGCATTGATTTTACACTGCGGAAATCTGTTTCAAATAGACGTCGGTTGTTTAATTATGTACGTCGTTGTTTTTGAACAGCCATTTGAATCTCCATTTTTTAGTTGTCTAAGGTTGTATTACACGACGGTGTTTTTAGAACCGTCGTCTTTTTATAAACCACGACGGTTTTCACTTAGACCGTCGTTGTTTTCTGGTCGTCTTTTTCACTTTTTGTAGTAGTGCATAGGCAAGACTCTATGTGCTTGCATGAATGCTTGGGGAATTGAAAAGGTGTTTAGCATTTCGGTTAATAATGCTTTTGCAAATGATGGAGTGGTTGTGTATGTAGGAAATAGGCTTAAGGATTTCAATGATCTTTTGCTTGATGGGAAGTATCTACACTTGAGGTGTGCATGTCATATCCTTAACTTGATTGTGTGAAGGTTTCAAGTACAAGATAGTTTTCAATAGGATAGTGACTGAAAATCAAGCTTTTCAAGCTTACTTTGAGGAGATAGAGAAGGATGAGATGAAGAGAGTGGGTCCTTCGAGTAATGAAGATTGCGAGAAGTCAATCTTCTTTGTTCACTTTCTTAAGAAATTCTATTACCCAACCTTGAAACTAAGTGCAACCAAAATGGTACATCCAATTTAATTTTTCATGATTTGGTTAGTTTACAAGTTGAGATTGAACTCAAAATGAATGATCCAAGAGATCCGGTCTTGCAAAGATGGCTTGGTGAATGAAGAAGAAGTTTGACAAGTATTTAAAAGTGTGAACAAAATGACTTTATAGCATTAGTTTAAATACTTAACATAAGCTTCCAAAATCTCAAGGCCGATTCTAATAGGAAAGATGAGGTTGTGAGAGAAGTGAGAACATGCTTGTTTAACTTGTATCATGAGTATAGAGGGGTAGATGCCTTAGTGAGCCAACCAATGAATGAAGGCCAAGATGAAAATTTTGCAAATGAGGTTGAAGGCTATGATGATATTCAAATTAAAATGTTCCATCCACTTGTGCAACAAAGGAAGGAGGAAAAACTTGTGGAAACATCCAATGAAGTTGATAAATACTTCATCAATCCTTTTGAAAGCCCTTTTAGCAAAGGCTTTAAACTCTTGAATTGGTAGAAAGGCAATGAGGGTAGATATCCAATGATATCTTTGCTATCCCAAGCTCGACTGTTGCTAGTGAGAATGCTTTTAGCCTAGGCAAAAGGCTTGTGGATCCATGGTAGAGGCATTAGTGTGTACTAGTGATTGGCTCATGGCATATGAATTTTGCTTGTATAAGGAACCAATGGATGAAGAGCTTGCATTCTCTAAAGAACTTGAAGCGCTTGAAAAAATTAAGACATAGCTTCTTTTTTCTTTTTTTTTTGTAAACAAAAATTTCTGTTTGTAGCTTATTTGTTTCACATTAATGTTTTTTTACTTGTTATTAGATTTGGTTGGTACTCAAGCCTCTATAACAACATCACTACCTCCTTGATTTGCTTTCACATCGTTACCTCCTCTTTGAAGAAATATCATTTTGAGTTGTAAGAGAGACCATGGTTTGTAACTTAAATAAGTTTCCATTGCACTTCATTTCATATTTGGGTTGTAATTTTAATTAAGTTTTCATTGCACTTCATTTTCTATTTAGGTTGTAATTTTTAATTAAGTTTTACTTGTTATGTAGAATAATTTGATGATATGATGATGCAATACATGATGATAAACTATGGGGCTAACGACAAAAGACACCCTACTGGTTTAGGGTCATTCTCAAATTGGACCCCACAGTATCAATTTTATCAATTTACGCCCTGACGTTTTAAACATCGTCCAATTTCATCCTTCCATTACGTCGACCAGACGGTCAATCGTTAACTGCTGACGTGGCACCCGTGGGACCCACCCCACCAGCAATTTGACCATTCATCTCATGCCATCTGAAGGGCAGTTTTGGGTTTCTACAATAAAATAAAAAAAATCTGAACATCACGCCCAAAATTGGGCACGCTTTGCAAGAAGACGACTAAAGTAAAAGCCCCAAATCTCACTACTTCGAAATCGTAGAACTTGCTGTACGATGGGATATCTGCGCCTTAATGAGTTGGGATTTCAGGGTTCCAGGCGCTTCGCATCCATCGTACAGTAAGTTGGTTTAAATTTTTGCGATTTGGGATATCTATGTTGAATGGGTTAGATGACAGGACCCAACCTAAATTTCACTTTGAAATCCGAGCCGAACCCTGTGCGTGTCCGACACTTGGCGAGTGCCGGGCACAATGACTAAATTGCCCTTCTAGTTAAAATTCAAGTTTATTACTAGTTCAACTTCTACCGAAAATTCGGCAGAATCTCCCCTATAACTTAATCATTTCCCGGAATTTCGACCTGTCAACAAAGCATATATATAAATATCTCAACTGCCAGCATGCTTCCAATTTACATCCAAACAGTTCTGATAAACTAAACGGCCTCAGGCCATACAGAAAGTCCTAGGGCAAGTCATCAAAGCAACTAATTCAAGAAAATACAACAGAACAATTTGATTTCAAAGAGGGAAAGTGGAGCGGAGTGTGGAATCTGCCCGGTGGTGGCGCTCTGTTACACGTCTATTGCCTGGGGGCGCAAAACATTCAAAAATGTGAGTGGACAAAAATAAAGGTTTAGAAAATAGCATATGAATATACTAACCCCACTATAAAGTTATGCAAAACTGAATTATCCTCTTCATTATATTCTTACTGAAATCAATACATTCATATATTTATATACGTATATGCCAATCATACTCATGGTCAATAAAACTCTCTTAAAAGCATTGAAATAAATTTAAAACTACCACCTAGGTGTACCCCTTTATTTCCGTCAATTCCTTGTGTTACAATTTGTGACACGTCCTCGCAGGTCTCGGTAATACAAGGTCGACCCGAGCCGCAATCTCGCAGGATTCAAAAGACCTTAGGCAACCTGATCCGCATTCTCGCTCCCACGGTCCAGGCGTCCCCAAAACTCGTGGGGCAACTGTCAAGTGTGTTGAGTAAACCGAAGGCAACTATTATGTCCATGGACATTATCATAACCGAAGGCAACAATTTATTCCGTAGGCAACATTCATTCCGAAGGCAACATTTAATCTGAAGGCAACCGTGGATACATAAGGTGGTTTTTAAAACAAATATATATATTTCTGAAAAAGATTAGAATTTATAAAACTATCTCTTAATCATCCTTAAATCCTATTGCCATTCAATCTGATAATATCTCAATCTTTACTTTCCATATCCTTTAGCATATTCAACTAGGCAACATATAAATAAAAATATTTAACTTCAACAAATCATGCTAGGAAAGCCATAATCATAAAACTTATTCAAGATCAAATAAGGAAATTCAATTGCATAAAAATCATTTATAAAACAAAAGTCCACTCACTGCTAGTCCGAGCTAGCTGGACCTTTCGAATGTCCCTCCTGCGAGTCTGCCTGAGCCCGTATGCCTTTGCTCAACAATCAATTCCACCTTTAAAGCCCTCGAACAAAGCTTTCTGAGTTGTGGCAGCCGGACTTGGCTGGAATTGGCGTCGAGAGTTGCTGTTTCGAAACAGCCCGAAATGGCTCGGTTTTGGCTCTGTTTCGATCGATTTCTTGATTTAATCGCTTAGAATCATGGCTAGATATGGCTATGTATGGAAATAGGAGAGAGAGAGAGAGAGAGAGAGAGAGAGAGAGAGAGAGAGAGAGAGAGAGAGAGAGAGAGAAAGAGAGAGAGGAAAAGTTTGCAAGTTGTGGTACTTGATTTGGTGGTTGGACGGAGGAGAAAATTGAGTTTGAAAATGGCTGTTCGTGATATTCCCGAAGGAGAAGAAAAATCTGGGTTTCAGAAATCTAAACTTCAAAAAATTTACGATTATGCCACTGGACTTCTATAGACCATATCTTCTTCGTTGCAACTCCAATTTGAGCCCATTACGTGTCTATGGACTCATCTCGACGTGCTTTACGCAACAGTGTAACTGAAATCCCAAATTCCTTCTCGACGAAAAAGTCAACTTTTGACCCAATAAAATATTCCCGGGATAAAATAGTCTTTTCCCATAATAAATTAATAATTAAAAATTGAATTAGGATCGGGTTGTTACATTAGAGGTCGTAAGGGTTATTCTGGTTTGAATGTTGTGTTTTATAGGGTTTAGTGGAATAGTGGGAGAAGTATGAAAGATTTTGTCGAATATAGGTGGCCTTCTTGCAGATTTTGAATATAGGTGGTCCTTCAAGCTAAGCATGTGTTGGCAATGTCTGCCTTTAATACTTTAAGATTCTACTTTTAATAACGCAAAAGTGTTAGGTGGAAGGGTGTGAAAAGGGTTGTTTAATAAAAATTTGGACTTTTGTATAATGGTCCTAAACTGAAAATAATTGAAAAGTTAGTTATGGTTTTTGTGTAATGTTTGAATACTGTGTTTTATGTTTGAACTGAAAATAACCCATGTTTGGGACATGTAATATGTAGGTGATCCTGAATTATTTTCTATTCGAATGTACCATGGTGGTCAAATTTGTGGTAACTGTTATGCTTCTGGCAGGGTAGCTTGGTTTGATTATTGTGACAAGGATAGAATGTCAATAACTGAGATAGACAATATGGTGAGGAAGTTAGGCTATGATGGGGTGATTAGTTACTGGTATAGTATCCCTATCTATAGCAATGGTGGCCTAACAAAGCTTAATGATGATCAAGATGTCATAGACATGCTTGTATTTGTACCAGAGACAAGGCTAATAGACATCTTCCTACATCATGGGGTTGATAATATTGCGCATTGGTTTTATAGTCAATCAGGATCAAATATGTTTGTTGATGTAGAAGCTGATATTGTGCCTAACAGAGGAGTTGTGATTGAGGAGCATGATGACAATTATGGGGCTATTGTTCCTGTTGGTAGGAAATGCAAACAATGGAGGCAACAAAAAAAAACAAGTGTGATGATAGAAGAGCTCAATGAAGACCCAAATGGGGAACAAAGTGGTGGGGGCATAAGCCAAGGGAATCTTGTGCAGGACAGGGTGTTTCTGAAAAAGTCAAAGAAAAGGCAGTAGAGAGGGAATCTTCTACTGTGCAAAAAGACAAATAAAGAGTTGTTGAGAAGGAATCTCCTGCCACTGTAGACAAAAGGAAAAGTAAAGTCAGTTCTTTTTTTGGGAAAAGAAGGGTAAGAGCTTTTGGTAAAATGAGGTGTAAAAATCTAAAAAAGACACGTGATAAAGAAGACCAAAGGTCCAATACAGTGACTGAGGGACTAGTTCAGAAAGAGGTTGTTGAAGGAAGTGTAGAAAAGAGCAACTTATCAAGATGTCATCCAATGAAGACAAGAAAAGCAAGAACAAGGACCACAGTCTGTCAGGATGAGGAGGAGTCAGCAGACAGTCTTGACTCTGATTTTGTAGACCTTAACTTCAGTTGTGATGATAATGATGATGATGTCGATTTTGATGAATGGGTGGACAAACAAACTGAGTGGGTTGGAGATGGGGCAAAAGGAAAAGAGCCAGAGTCAACAAATGCTGGGGTTGAATCTTGGGATTGGGGTCCAGATGTTGAACTGGATGCAGAGGAGTATGATTCTGATAATGTACAACCTAAATATGACTCTGATGATGACACTCTAATGACGGATAGATGGCCAGAATTCAATCCGGCAACTGACATGGCAGATCCAGAGTTTGAGGTTGGGATGAAGTTTAGCAATTGTAAAGTTTTTAGAGCGGCTGTGAGAGAACAATTTATAAAGTGGAATATGGATGTTGTATTTGTGAGAAGTAAGGCTTTAAAGCTAAAGGCAGTTTGTCCAGATCCAGATTGCCCATGGGAGATATATGCTTCCAAAATGCAGCATGAGAATACCCTACAGGTTAAGAAATATGAGGGTGAATACACTTGTGGTATTGTTTGGGAAAACCCCACTGTGAAGTCTAGTTGGCTGAGTGCCAAATATATGGAAACATTGAAGAGCAATCCAAGTTGGCCAATTAGCTCATTCATGGAGATTGTGGAGAATGATTATAACACTAGAGTTTCTAGGCAACAAGTTTATAGGGCAAAAGATAGGGCATTGAGGCAGATTGAGGGAATATACACAGAGCAATACTCAAGAATTTGGGATTATTGTGAAGAGTTAAGGAAGACCAATCCAGGAACAATAACCAAAGTTCAATGTAATTTCAATGAACAATTGGGTCATCCAGTGTTTCAAAGGTTATATGTGTGCCTAGGTGCATGTAAAGCAGGGTTCATTGCTGGATACAGACCCATTATTAGATTGGATGGCTGCTTCTTGAAGGGTGTATATGTAGGGCAATTTTTAGCAGCAGTTCGTATATATGCTAATAATGAAACATGGGTGATTGTGTATGCAGTGGTTAAGTCTGAGTGCAAGGAGTCATGGGTTTGGTTTCTAGAATTGCTGGTAAATGATGTAGAGATTGTTAACCAGTTTGGATACACTTTCATATCAGACAAGCAAAAAAGATTATTACCAGCTTTTGAGCAAGTTGTTCCTAATAGTGAACATAGGTTTTGTGCAAGACATCTGTTCACCAACTTCAAATTACAATTCAAAGGGAAAGTTTTGTCTGACAAATTCTAGGGTGCTGCAAAAGCAACAACTGTTCCACAATTTGCAAGATAGATGGAAGAGCTGAGAAACCTTGATATGGATGCTTATGCTTGGCTGACTGAACCAGGAAAACCTTCTAGGCATTGGTCTCGATCACACTTCAGCACTCATGTGAAGTGTGATATGCTTTTAAACAATATGTGTGAGTCCTTCAACTCATTCATATTGGCATGCAGAGATAAGCCAATACTGACCATGCTTGAGATAGTTAGGTGTAAGTTGATAAGGAGGATACAAGGCAGAAGGGACAAAATGAAGAATTGGACAAAGGAAATTTGCCCCAAGATTTTTAAGAAGGTAGGGATTAATAAAGCAAAAGTAGGTGGTTGTGTGACTGTGGTCAGGTGGAGGAAAATTTCAAGTTGGCAGTGGTGGGATTTCACAGTATATTGTGGACTTGGATTTGAGGAACTGTTCTTGCAGAGAATGGGATTTGACTGGTTGGCCTTGTGTTCATGGAGTGGCAGCTATAAATTACAATGGGGGCCTAAACGTAATTGATTATGTGAATGCATGTTATCACACTCAGACATATTTCAAGGCATATGAAAACCTCATACTACCTATGAATGGGATGGAGTTGTGGGATATAACTAATATACCACCATGTGTGCCTCCTTCATACTCCAAACAACCTGGAAGGCCAAGAAAGGCTAGAAGGAAGGAAGCAGGTGAATGCCGCAACAAGGCCAATGTTGTTACAAAAGTTCAAGACTCACTGAGGTGTGGCCAATGTGGAAGAAAGAGCCACAATAAAAGGACTTGTCATAGGAATATCCCCCCAAAAACAAAAATCAAAAAGAGGAAGGCTAAGGTAAACATCTAAGGATGAACATTTGTTAATGTTATAAATGTTAATGTTTTTGGAATATGATGCAACTAACTGGTTTGATTTGTTGTCTCATCCCAGCAAACTACTCAAACAAGTGAAGCTGGTCCCAGTACAAAAACAAGGCGAGCTAAGCCTGCAAGATCTGTGCAGAAAGGAAAATGGAAGAGAAAGGCCACCAATGCAGCTGGAAGTTCAAATGCACCATCAATTGATTCAGCTGCTCCATCCTCAACACCTGCAACTTGATCTGCCTCTCTTGCAACTGGATCTGCCCCCCCTACATCAACTGAAACTTCAACTGGCAATTCTTATTTATTGAGGAAACGACCTATGGTTGTGGGAGCATCAGACTTGAGCAAGGAATGATGATGGTCTATGTTGTATTAGCTGGTTTGGTTATTTTGAGAATGAGACAGTTTTACCTTTATTAGCTGGTTGGATTAGGTTATTATGTTATTTTGGAAGACAAGTTGCCTTGTGTTAGGAAGATAGCTTGTGATCAAATATGTAAGATAGGTTCTGTTTTTTTCGAAAATAGGTACTGTGTTTTTGGAAAACATGTACTCTTGTTTTGGAAAACAGGTTCTGTTTTTTTTTTTTTTGGAATACAGGTTCTGTTATTTTGGAAGGTTGTAAATGCTGTTCTATGGCCTATTTTGTTGTAATGCTGCAAGTGAAAATCAATTTGCTCATGTGTTGTGCACACAAGTTGTTGGAATGAATAGGCTATTGCATTACCAAAATTTCACACTGTATGCAGATTACATAGCCATTCCCATTACATAACCAAAATGCAAAATGTTCATTCCCATTACATAACCAAAACTACACTGCTTTCCATACCAAAGGCACAGTGCAGACCTAACTAAAAGCACAGTGCATCCCTAAAACACCCATTTTCATGCCAATTCCAGAGTCTTCAGCTTCAGTCCATCTGATCCACCATTCCGTCCAAAGAAGGACATTGCAACAAGCATCCACGACACCACCATTGCTGCCTAAAGAACCTTCTCTCTGCGTCTAGCCTTTGCTAGTGAATTCTCCAACTTATCCCGCGATTTTAGCAACCTCGGAATCACAACTTTATACCTTTCACACATTTCCACATCATACCAAACCCAGAAATCACAACATCCTCTACCTTGCACAAAACCCACTCAGCAAATTAACATTTGCACCTGCAACAATTCAAATTCTAATATTTTGCACCAAATCCAGCTTTTTACCTTTGCAATCGCCTCCTAGGATTCGAAATTGTCCACGAAGTTCGGATTCTTGCATTCTTACCACACCAACACACCATCGCCTGATGCTCCATTTCTCCTTCATTTTCTGGGTTAAGGATCCAATACAATTGGGCGGCTCTCTTCTTCAAAATCGTATATTTGAGCTCTCAGCTATGGAAATTTAGGATTTACATTAGGGTTTAGGACAACTTTGGGGCTTTCTCTTCGATCTCTGGCTGAGGTTGAGGACGAACGACGGTTTGGGGCTTTTACTTCAGTCGTGTTCTTGCAAAGCGTGCCCAATTTTGGGCACGATGTTCAGTTTTTTTAATTTTTTTAAATTTTAATTGTAGAAACCCAAAACTGCCTTTCAGATGGCATGAGATGAATGGTCAAATCGCTAGTAGGGTGGGTCCCACGGGTGCCACGTCAGCAGTTAACGATTGACCGTCTGGTCAATTTATCGGAAGGATGAAATTGGACGATGTTCAAAACGTCAGGGCGTAAATTGATAAAATTGATACTGTGGGGTCCAATTCGAGAATGACCTAAACCAGCAGGGTGTCTTTTGTCGTTAGCCCTAAATTATGTTATGAATGAAAAAGTGCCTTAAATTATATTCAAAAGTTTTGAAACAAAACTGGGTTGTAAGTTAAGTGGCCTAAAAACGGCTTTAAGTTAAGTGGCCCAAAAAATGCCCTAAAAACTGTCGAGTTTATCTTTGATGAAGGCTTCTAAAAATTTTGCTTAAAAGCTGTTTGGGCTTAAAAATTGGGAAAATGGAGCAAAAAATTGGACTTCACAGTAAGCCCACCATTGAATTGGATCGTTCGATACTGCGATTCAATCGTAACTTGCAGCACTGGTCACAGTCACCTTTTAGGCCTTTTCAATGGATGTCGGGCAATAACTGGTTCCCATAGCACACCGAAAACGTCACTAACCAAAAGGAGATAAAGCTTGAAAAAACCAAATCATAACAATATAAATAAAACTCTCACAAAAAAGAGGTGGAAAGCTCTTACAAAAGAGAGGTAAAAAACTCTCACAAAATGAGAGGTGAAAACTACACAGAAAACTCAGTCTCTGCGGCTTATTTCAAACATGAAGAAACCGCAAAAAAAGGATGGTGATAAAGATCAGATTTAACACCGAAATGCAAGTAGAGATCTGACGCCGAGACAAGTAGATCCTTGTTCCTTAAAATTCAAATCAAATTATATGTTACTATGTTGTCAAAGGTATCCCTCAAAACTAAATAACATTATGTACACGGGCCAATGGTCAATGGTATCAAACTAAAAGTCGTCAAAGGAAAAACAATAGGGGCTAAATTGAAAATTTGGGCAAAATTAGGAGATGAGTGAAATTTGTTTGCCCCATTTTTCCTGAAAATGAATTGCAAGCAAACTGCAAAAGCATGGCAAAAAGGAAGCGGCTATGGCGCTGCCACGAGGTTGAATTTACCATATATTTCCTAAACGAATTGAATTGATAAGCCCCTCTGAACTCACTCCTTCACTCCAATTCCATGGCCATGCCGACAGAAAATTAAACAATCACAAACAAAACATCGATTGAAAATCATCAAATTCCAAAACCAATGGACCACTACAAGGTTCTGGGGTTGCCAAGGAGCGCGAGCAAAGAAGAAATCAAGGAAGCGTTCAGGAAACTGGCGGTGAAGCTGCACCCAGACAAGCACTCCCACTCCCCCAAGGCCGTGAGGGAGAGCACCACCCTCAGATTCAAGCAGGTCTCCGAGGCCTACCAGGTCCTCATCGACGATCGCAAGCGCGCCGACTATAATTTCCGGAGCTCTCGCTCCCACAATTACAATGCAAATACTAGTAATTACGGCCATGGTTATGGTTATGGTTATAGTGCTACCAATTATGGAGGCAAGTACAGAAGAGCCTCCTCTGGAGGCTCTGGAGCTTCCTCTGCGTTTGAGAATGTGCTTCGCTACGTCACGACGCGAGCGTTTCTTCTGAATCTCTCCGTTGCAGGGTATTGTTGTGTATTTTAATTTTTATGAGTGAATTGATGGTTGCAATTGAGAAATGTATGAATATACATGGTTGGTTTTTGTTCATTTTGATTTCTTTGACTGGTAAACTTGTTGCAAAGATATCTCATTTGTTCAGTTGTTATGGAATTTAGATTGTAATTTGTGTCAATTTGTGATCATGGGTTTTAGATGTTGACTCACTGCTATTTGGCCTGGTATTTTCTTTTCTAGCTTTTTTTTTCCAAGATATTTTTTTTTTAGTTAGTTTCAATTTTGTGCTAATTGCAATGATGAATGCTATAAGAAAAACATACCTATTAGCTAATGATGCAAACATGTCAGCACTTTTAACGATACCCAAATCTTCTTATATGTAAGATTTTTGGTACGTTTTCTCTCTGGAAATTTTTCATTGGTAGATGAATTTTATGCAGGGCTTTCTTAGGAGGCGTGGTCGTTGTTAATAGGGGCTGGGATGCTCTATGGAAGATGCATAATTCCGAGGTATGTTGCTCTATTTTTTTTTTCCCTCTCACCCTGGAATTCCTCTCTCCAGGGTTTTGTTTTTTAAATCCATGCTTTCACTACTTTGTGGTCATACAATCTTCTGGGCGGGGACATGTGGTGTGTAATATGATTTATAGAAACCGAACCTAAGACCAATCTTGATCCTAATTTCAACCATTGTTCGCTGATTCATTTGGCTTACCTGAATGAACAAAAGAAGGGACCCTTCACGGTGCAAGCTATATAAATCCTTCCTAGAAACCATAGCGAGTTTGATAACTGTCATATGGCGTGCTTTTTGCGCACTTTTGATTATTAATATGAAATGCAAATTCAAAAAGTAAATCTAGAGGCATGCACAATCTCAATGCCTACTGGAGGTTTTTTTTTTTCGTTACTGAACTTTAAATACTTATTGGGGAATGTTTTACTTGGTGATTTTGAAATCATACCAGGGATATAATGCAGAATGAATGTTCTCCAAGATTGTTTCACTGACAAGCTTTCATTTTCATTCAGAAATCATTTGAAGAAACAATGAGATCCCTTGAAAGATCCAAAGTACGTAAAGAGAAGCCGTAGGAGGTGGCCATTAAACCTAGTTTGCCTTCTTCTTATTGTACTTAGAAGTCCTCTTGGTCAATCACCACATTTGTCTGCAGATAAAAGCAAAAAGTTCTCATTAGTTTATGAGGACAGAGTATGTCGCTTTATAAGTATTTGTATAATCTATCTGTGCTTGATTCGTTATTGTTTTTTTCTTCTGAAACAATAATATATTTGTTCATGTACATAAAAAATAGTTACAATAAATGGAACATTTTAAGTATCATGTATTCAGGTTATGTATTATAGATATTTTCCTGATGTATACACACACATTCACACAACCACAGTAATCATTCCATTACATTTTATTGTAAGTATATTAAAATTGCTATATTTATGTATGAAATAGAGTCCTTTTTTGTCCAGTTAAAAGCCAAGAGCTCTTACTAGTTTTTGAAGATGGAGTATGTTGCTTTTAAAGTATTTGTATAATCTGTCTATACTTAACTCAATATTTCTTTCTCGGTGTTTATTTTTTTCTCTTTCTGAAGAATAATGCACTTTGTTCATGTGGACATATATTACAATGATTGGAATTCTTCAATTGTAATGTTATTCAAGTTATGTGTCATAAAAATTTCTTGATGCATCAATAAACTCACACATCCACACAAGTACATTAACATGTCCCTTGCATGTAAGTGATAAGCAGAGTTATTTTGGTAAAATAACTTAAAATGTTAAAGTATTATACATAAAACAAAAGAAAAATAAATCAAGTTGTATAAATACTTTTAGTTGGAGTTTTGAATATTGAGTTTTTATTGAGAAGGTGTTCAATGTAAATTTATTTTTATTAAATGTTATTCTCAACCCTTCTTTCTATTTTGGCACAAAAGGAAAGCTTTGTTCTCTTACTTTTCATTTTTTAACAGACAAGGATCTGCATCTTTCTTAATCTCTCTTCTTTTCCTTAAAGCCTCTCTATGTTACATTCTGATTTTCTTTTTTCTTTTTTTGCCTGTTATGATGGTTTCTGATTATTTGGATTTTGGTTTGTTCCTGAAGAAGAAGGAAACAGATCGAGGAGGCCTATTTCTCAAGATAATCTGAGATGGATTCTCTTAGATCCAGGAAAACCTAGTTTTTTTTTTAAAAACAAATTTGTAATATAACCAGGAATCCACCAATCCGCATTGCGGACTCAGCTTTGAAACTGGGCCCCCCGCCAAGCCCTCCAATCTTTTGGGAGGCAGGAAACACTAGAAAATTGCTAGATAGGTAGCTTTGGGTGCTTTTGAACCTCAGACCACATGGGAGCAAACCGTAAGCCTGACTGTTCCAACTGACCCACGTTGGTGGTTTTCTTGTGATTATCAGAGTTGGTTTATTTTTTCCTAGTTTCTTTCTGATTAACCCTTTTGCTTTACTCTCTTGAATTTGTGGATAAAGGTTGGGTTGTAGTCGTTTTCATATGCTTATGTAGTGATGTGTATATTTAAGGGTACTGGACAAGAAAAAAGGGTTAGTGTGGAGGATAGGATTTCGGTATTTGCCGGTTGATTATCTGCTAGAAGAAGGATTTGGTGGGCTCTTGCTAAGAATTTAAATTTAGCTGTGAAGTGAAGCCTTCAATTTTTTTATTTGTTTTTAATCATTGGGAGGTTAAATCGATTCTGATGATTCCATTTCTTGCTGCTGCTCATGTTTTATTTTATTGTGGTGGCATAATCTGTTTATAATGTTATTACATTTGTTTGAGGATTGGTGTACCAGTGATATAGCAAAAGAAGGGATATTGAAAGATGTTTGAGGTGGATGAAAATTTGAGCTTATTGATCAAATGTTAAAGAGAAAAGAAAATGGATAGAACACATGCTCAAGCCAGTAACAGGCCCTGGGAATTTTTCATCAGATTCCGCTGAGGTGGTGCCTTGAAAATATGTTTCCTTCAGCAAAGGAAGTTTCAACAATACTGGTATTGAAGTCAGTCTGTTCACCATGTAATCAGAAGAAGATAATTCTGAAGGAGCTTATTTGTTGATGCCCTAGAGTATGGAAACTGTTCCTATTTCTAGTGATGCTCTGGTTCTGGAAAAGTGAGGAAAATGAAATCTGATGGAATGTTTAGTGGCTTCAGTTGCTAACATGAGAGGTTAGGTCTGTAATAAGCTTGCCGGATGTCGTGGAGATTGGAAATGCGGTGACGGTCGGATTGTTGGAAAGGATATTGTGTTGGCAAAATCAACTTTTGGGCAAGTGCCTTCTGATGAACTCAATAAGGAGGCAGTAAGCTGAGGTTGGAGTTATCTAGTAAGTCTGAATTAATAGCCTCTAGTTTTGTTTTTTTTGGTCAGATGGGGGAAATGAATGTCTGCATAGCAGGTAGCTGAAGTGTTGTGAGCTGGGCTATATTCCCCTTTGAGCTTTTGTATCAGGAATATTTCAAGTAAAATTCTTATTGGCAATGTTGTGATTAATGGAATGAGCCAAACGTTGAGCTACCAAACCAGTAATTTTTTGGCTTTATGATGGCAATTGGGGTTCCCAGGTTGATTCTAGAAATTAGTAGACTTCATTTGATTGTAGAGTTTTGGTGGGTCTGGATCTCAGATGTTACAAAAAATTACATTAAGTTAAAATAAATAAAAAAGATGGGATGGAAGGGCTGACCACTGTGAAGGGAGTGGAGTCTTTATTTTATATCGATGTTGCAATTTAACATATCGGTTAAAGATGCTCTAATTACCTACCATATTTACATGAACAATAATAGCAACAAACAACCGCAAAGTTAAGATTCAGAAGAAATAACAGTTGATAGATTTAGATACCAACAGATTAGCCTCTCCTCTCATCTCCTCCCCTCTCTATTGTTCTTGCCCAATTCCTTGCTGTTGAGCTTCAGTTTGCTCAGTCTTTGTTGGCTCTGCTACAAGCTTCCCAACATTGGGATATTTTTCAATGAATTTATCTTCCCAGTCCTGTAAAATCTCAAGTTCATCGGGACCAAGACCTTCAATGTTGCCATTTATGTCTTGGGGTTTGAAGGACAGAAGAGCTAAAGCTCTGCTAGCATCTCTTCCAGCAAACATTGCGTACGGTCCCCCAGGACCATAAAAATTCCTGCATGTTGTAAGGGCCACAAAACTCACTCAGTCCAATAAATTCAAAAATAAACCACAAAACCTAACTTGAAAAATAAAATTAGCAACATGGGTGGCGTGAATTATGCCAGTTCGGCAGTAAACATTGCAATTTCTATCCAATATCCACGACACATTACAATTTCTATCCAAAATTCCGTTCAAAATACTCCATCAGCGACACGTATTTACTCCATTAGGCGAAAATGATGACTTGTTCTTAAATTGCAATAAAATCAAACTACATGGGATCTAATTACTCCAATCACTAAATTAGGCGAAAATTGTCCTTAAATTGCAATAAAATCAAACTACATGGGTCTAATTACTCCAATCACTAAATTAGACGGAAATTATGACTTGTTCTTAAATTGCAGGAAAATCAAACTACATGCGTCTAATTGCCACAATTGAAATGACATAGACAAAAGTGGAAAATCCGGCAAACTACCTGGAGGAAGAGACGTCATAGATCTGAGCTCTGATGGCCATGAGCAGAGGCTTATTGGGATCAGAACCATCAAAGCCTCTCAATTGTTGCTCCGTCATGTCTCCCATTTGCGTCGGAGTTGTGGTGGTGGTTTGGTTGAGGTTCAAGTACTTGTTAACCAAATTGGAATCGGTGCCGATGCTCGCCGCCATGGGAGGCTTGTTGTAGTCTTCGGGCCCCACAAACATTGCGCTGACAATTCTGTAAACCACAACCATCATCCCTGCGATTGTGAAGAAGGCTGCCGGTGAAAGTCCCGTGTACAACGTTATCTCCTCCATCACTGCCCCGTATATTCCTCCCCCCATTTCTTCTCTCTTTTTCGTCTTCTTCTTCTAATTTCTCTGTTTTTATGTATATAGATTCGATTCTTCTACTTCACCTACCAAGTCAAAGTTCACCTACCTCTTTCCTTTTTTTTTTTTTTGGGTTTCTTCAATATATATGTTGTTTCTTTGCATATTTAACCCAGTCAGTCCATCAATATACTTCATACTATTGTAAAGAAAGGTGGTGGACTTCATATAAAATTGGGAGATTTTGAAAAAGATTAGAGGAGAGAGAAATTTTTTTTAAAAAGCTAAAATAAATAAAATTGTTCTTATTTATTTTTGAATTTTTTAAAGAATCATTTATATTTGTATGTCTTTGTTTTGAAAGTTGAGAGATTTTTCTGTATTTTTTTGAAAAAACTCTGACTTTTTTTAAAAATGAAAGCTTTTTTATGGCTAAAACATAAATTTACTTTTATAAAAAAAAGAACTAATATTCAAAAAGCTTAACGATGATGTTGGATTATTCGAAAATTTAATGATGATGTTAGAAGCCAATCCAATTCTCATTGCTTAACAAAACACACCATTAAAAAAGAGAGGAAAGAAAATAAGAAAAGAAAGAAAGAGTGAGGGGAAAGAAGGGGGAGTGAAATCTTGGAAAGTATAAATTAGTTTGTATAATACATTAATGTTATTGTTTTAAGTGCAGGAAAGTGACATTTCTTGGAAATTAGAAGATTTTGAAAAGAAAAAAAAAAGTCAAATTAGAAGGGGAAAATAAGTGAAATTAGAAGGGGAAAAAAAAAATCAAATTAGAAGGGGAAGACACTCTGACAGAGATGTGCGAGACAGAGGACCACTGAGCGTGAGCGAGAGAGAGAGGGATTCAGAGAAACAAAGAGTGGGAGAGAGGCTCGCAGAGTGGTTTGGTGCCAAGTTGCACTTTTGCATATGAACAAGGACTTCCTTGCTGCTCTGTTGGGGTGACCATCTGAAGTGCGAGGTTGGTGGTCTGAAATGGCGGTAGAGTTAAAATGACTACAGATCGAATTATTGAGATGGTTCGCTCGCAGGCTGAAAAGGTGTAATGCTAACAATTGAAATTTCACTTGTATACATTTTTGCTTTCTAGGGTTTGTGGCAAGGTTCTCATGGAGGGGAATCTGGGTGCTCTGCAATTGCTTATGCCTCTGATTGTTTGCCTTCTGTTCGGTGGATGCGCTTCACATAGGGTAAGAAATTATGATGAACCATGTAGTTTAATTTTTCATTTTTTCAACTTGCAGAGTTAAGATGATTTACATTGTGGATCCATTTATTGATGCCTCGTTCTCATTCGTTAGGTATATAATGAGTCGATTCATAGGCAATTGGTTGCGCCTGGAACTGAAGAAAATAAAGGTGTGAGTAACCCTTTTAACTTTTAAGTGCTAAATTTTTTGTTGAGCCATCCTAATTATTTTTTGAAAGCCACTTTTTTTGCTTTATCCTAATTATTTTAAAGTTTCTTTACCATTGGAAGCTTCCTTAATCTGTTTTTTTTTTCTTCTTTTAAATGTCTTCACCAATGTCTTTTGATAAGTGCTTTGTTTGAGTTGTTTGCATCTCTCTCTTTGTGGAATTTCTTAATAATATGAATCCTAGGTTAAGCGTTAAGGGGTGCTCTCTGTGTGTGGGTTTTTATAAATTTTATCACCATTAAAAATAAAAATGCATCTCTCCGAATTCTAACGATGTGTTTGGATGAGGGAGTTTAAGAGTACTAAGGGAATTCAGGACGATGGAATCTAAAAAAGATGGAATTTATTTTTAGGATTTATGAACTTTCTTCTTTTGCTTACCTGTTAAGCATAACAGAATTTGAAGGTTACCTTTATGGAGGTATCAATATATGTAAATGAGTGCTGGTGACAGTTGTGGAAATGGTGGTGGCAACAGAGGCGGGAGTGATGCTGGTGATAGCAATAAAGATGGGAGTGGTGGTGCTGCTGGTGGTGGCAGTGCTAGAGGCAGAGAGGGTGGTTGGAGTGAGGTGGCGATGGTAGTAGTGTGGTGGAGGTGTCAGTGCCAATGATGATGGTGACGGCAGCGGCAATGGCACCAATGATTGTGGAAGTAGGATGGTGGTGGTAATGGCAATGACAAAGTGATGACAGCGGTGATGGTGATGGTGGTTGTTGTAGCTTTATTTCTCAAAATCTCTCATAATTTTGAGAATTTAGAAATGGCACCTATTTTGGTGTAATCTTAAGTTTGGATTTATGACTCCCAAACTCCCAAGTTTCTTTTTAATGTGAATATTGATTTTCTTATGACCCCAAACAAGGAAATTACTAATTAGTATATGTTATTTCAGAAATCCTGACTTTTATCTCAATTTCAAGTTTGTTTTTTCCATCCAAAAACATCCTAATACAGCTCCCAATAGAAAACCAAGAGGAAGTAGACTCTAGTTATCCGTTGCCCTTGCCTTCAAAATGTTTTCAAGGTCTTTTGTGCCGAACAAAAGTTATTGGATCACAAAAACAAAAACATTTCAGACGTCTGGTGCTAGCTGATTATGCTTCATTGCTTTTACTGATGAAAAAAGCACGTCATTTTCTTCGCCCGTTAGCAAGAATTAAGAGCAAGTTATGTTACCTATATAGAACACTTGGTACTGTGATGGCTGAGGTCTGAAATGCATAAAACTGCTATAGAGGATACTTATGATATAGAAGTTCAGCTTAGCTATGGAAGGCACGGGAACACACATATAATTTTTCTGTTGAAAAGAATAATCATAATGCTCCTGAAACTGATAGT
Organism: Prunus persica; assembly: GCF_000346465.2. NCBI lineage: Eukaryota > Viridiplantae > Streptophyta > Magnoliopsida > Rosales > Rosaceae > Prunus > Prunus persica. The sequence continues at coordinate 4,084,338 of NC_034015.1, forward strand.
GTACGTTTATATCATGCAATTAAAAGGTCTGAATATGCTGTTCCCTCATAAGCTGATTTAATGTGTCTTATTTTTTACAGCATGCTGGTAATGTGTGTGTTGATAATATAGATTGCGTTCTATATCAGTTTGTAATCGAGCTATTATGTTAACATTGTAATTGTAATTCTTTTTTAACAGCACCATGCCCCAGTGGTTGGATTCTTGGACCCAATAAGCGGAAGTGCTTCGGTTATATGAGCAGCCGCCAACCTTGGAATGAGTCAGAAACCCGTTGTAAAAGTTATAATGGAAACTTAGCAGCATTCAAAACATCTCAAGAACTGGCCTTTGCTCAGAATCTATGTGCTGAAACCATCAGTGGCTGCTGGGTAGGGGGAAGAGGTGTCAACTCTACTATTGGTCTTGGTTGGAATTGGTCCGATAATACTTCATATTGGAATGAGTCTCTCTTTCCTGGGGAACCCCTTCAATCCATTTGCAGTAACATCTCTTGTCACACCAATAGTTCTATTGATGTATGTATATTGGTTACTAATGGATCCACATCCCTCTTGGTTGAAAGATGCAACATGTCTCATGGTTTTATATGCATGGTTGATTTAGGTATATATTCTGTCACATCCAAGTCATTGTGCACTTCAATCTTGCATTGCCTATCCAGCTAATTTTAATGTTGTCCCTGTTTCTTTCAGGGAACAGATGTTACCACATGCATTGCCACAGAGAATATCTTATCATCCTTGGAGTTGTAAGTGGATTGATTCTCTTCACAACATTAGCTGTAGTGATTTGGCTTCTTGCATACAAGCGAAGCAAGAAGCGCAGACGTTCCCGCAGACTTTCTAATCCAGCAGCTACTGCATTAGTCCCTCCATCATGGAAAGTCTTCATGAAAGAGGAACTAAGGTCAATTACAAAGAACTTTAGTGAAGGAAACCGTCTTCTGGGAGATGCCAAGACAGGAGGAACATACAGTGGGCTTCTTCCTGATGGTTCAAGGGTGGCAGTTAAGAGGTTGAAGAGATCTAGTTTTCAAAGGAAAAAGGAGTTTTACTCTGAAATTGGAAGAGTTGCAAAGCTTCACCATCCAAATTTGGTGGCTGTGAAAGGCTGCTGTTATGATCATGGTGATCGCTACATAGTTTATGAGTTCATCATTAACGGGCCCTTAGATAAATGGCTGCACCACATACCTAGGGGTGGTCGGAGCTTAGATTGGGGAATGAGAATGAAAATTGCAACAACTCTTGCACGAGGAATTGCGTAAGTTATACAACACTTTCCCTTGTAGTCTTATTAGGTAAAACCAAACATCTATAATCTGAGACTGATTCTTGCTTCAGTGGATTTTTCCAATGGGTGCTTTTTTCCTTGTTCTTTAAAAAAATATGATAGTTTCATTTCTAATAATTATGAACATTTCAGTCCTCACTAAATTTACCACTGTCCAATTGACCTTGTTAGCAACATTTCTGAAGGCAAGTCTCCTCTTCATGCCTGTTACCGTAGTTCTTATGGTTAATGTGTTCTCAAATTGCTTTGTACACACCATAGACAATTTTCTTAAAGCTACTTTGATATTATATTTGAACTGTATCATAAATATCTCAGATGAGCATGTGTTAAATTTTGTATGATAAGAGGCGTTTTGGAAGAAAAACAATACATTATGAAAGGTTTGTTCCCAAGGCTCTAATTTTTTGGCCAGAATTTGTGTGCCCAAATTTGGAAAGACCAGGAACAAACTGATCTTCAAGTTGGTCCTGCTGGACATCATTGTTATGATTGTAATGGTTTCATCCGTTGTTTTTGTTCTTGTAGAGGTCCTTCTGTTAATTTTTATGATGCTTTCGCTTGTAACTGTGTGGCTTCATGTCTGGACAGGATTTGAATGGTGAACAATGAATTGTGTTTAATTGGTGTTTCACCTGTTAATATGTTAAAACAGGTTCCTGCATGACAAAGTGAAGCCACATGTTGTGCATCGTGATATCCGTGCCAGTAATGTACTGCTTGATGAAGATTTTGGAGCACATCTAATGGGGGTTGGTCTCTCAAAGTTTGTGCCGTATGAAGTGATGCATGAGAGGACAGTGATGGCTGGTGGCACATATGGATACCTGGCTCCAGAATTTGTCTACAGAAATGAGCTTACAACAAAGAGTGATGTTTATAGTTTTGGTGTGCTGCTGCTTGAAATTGTGAGTGGGCGTAGACCTGCGCAGGCTGTTGATCCAGTCGGTTGGCAGAGTATTTTTGAGTGGGCAACGCCTCTGGTGCAGGCTCATCGCTACCTAGATCTCCTGGATCCTCATATAACCCCTTCTTCTCCGGATATCCCGGAGGCCGGTGTGATTCAAAAGGTGGTGGACCTTGTTTATGCTTGTACGCAACATGTGCCATCAATGCGCCCAAGGATGTCTCATGTTGTTCATCAACTTCAACAGTTAGCCCAGGTTCCCATTCTAAAATAGTTTTAAGTGAGTTTCGGGCTTAGTATTTATGTATACAGTGCAAGTGATGAGAATTTGTAGCTTGTAATGTTTATTCTCCAGTTTAGGGGCCATATGACCAACTAGAGTAAAGCTCGTAGCCAGAATGTAGGGTTTAGGGTTTAGCACACTCAAGGCCATAAGACCCTAGAGTCTAGCACTACCTAAGTGGCTGATGTAGTCGTCAGACTGACAATTGCAATCCAATCGGTAATTTAATTGATAATATCTGTCTGTATTGAAATAAAACAAATGGTTGGTCTTAAATGGGCCCAGAGTCAAAATTGCAAAGTTTTCTCAATTAATATGTGCACTGCATGTATTTATTGGAATCCTTATGTATTTTTCTTAGTTTGAATGCACATAATAGATCCCGTTCGGATTCGGATCCGGATTCTCCGCTTTGATTTTCTCTGTTGGTATCTACTTGACTTTTGCCCATCATACGAAACATCCTTAAAAATTTGGGTGATTTTATTTGCTCCTCGTTATTTGCTCTTTTAACCCTATATTAATTTTAAGAGTAATGCTATTTAGACACACAACATTGACTATCTTAACTGACCACCTTATGTGGCAACTGATGTGTCATGCCATGTCAATTAATGAATGTTGCCATGAGGCCACTCACTAGGAATGCTAGGGTTTTTTAATTTGTTTTTTAATTGACATGGCGACATTCATTAATTGACATGGCATGACACATCAGTTGCCACATAAGGTGGTCAGTTAAGGTGGTCAATGTTGTGTGTCCAAATAGCATTACTCTTATTTTTTTGTGTTTTTCAAGTTTAGGGTTGCATGGTGGTTGCTGGTTACATGTAGCACACTGGTACCAAACGCAATAGGAAAATTTGGTGGCATGCCACTGAAACATTGAACTATTTCGGTTGTGTTTGACAGACTGTTAACTTAAGATGCGGTGGAGATTCACTGTAACGTGGAAAGGACTTCGGTGACGTATGATCGACTTTTACCTATCATTTAGTGGCGAAGAACTGAAATATATTTGTTTTTTCAGTAACTTATTGTTGACCACAAATTTAATGCAAGTTATTTTGACCTTACTCCTATTGAAGGAACAAAAACAAGGTGACGCTGCTACTAAAGACAACAATGTTGGAATAGAATGTGTAATGAATTACAGTGATCAATTCACAACTGATTAGGTACATAACCATGTTGTTTCAGAGTATCTTCAAGTTCATTCATTTGTGGAGCGACTTTCTGAAGAGGAGAATGCTTTGTTGGTGGACATGTCTAAGAGTTTGGTAAAACCCAGAGACATTTTGGTCACCTAAAAGAATAGAGATGCAATGAATGTTTCAACTATGAAGACAATATACAATGCTAGGATCCGAAATAAAACCAAAGAATTTGCCGGGAGAACACAGATGCAACAATTGCTTACTAAGTTGTCCGAACACAATTATATTGGGTGGCATATGACATCTGGTGATATTGTAACTGACTTATTTTGGACACACCCCGTTAATATTAAGAGTTTGTGTGCATTTCCACATGTACATGTTGCGTACCTATAAGACTAATAGATAGCGTTTCCCACTATTGCAAATTGTGGGGGTGGCATCTACTAATACGTCTATGGTGCGTATGTGTATATTAATTCCAAGAAGGAAGATAATTACACATGATTGAAGAGTGTATAATTGTCTTCATGGTGTTATTGTCACCGATCAAGAGTTAGCACTCATGAATTTTATTACGTATATATTTCCAAAAGCACGACATTTATTATGTAGATAGTATATTAACAAAGGAGTGTTGGCAAACTGCAAGAAGTTATTTGAGACCCTCAAACAATGGAAGCAATTTAATGGGGATTGGAATACTTTGGTTGGTTCAGAAACAAAGGAGGAATATTAGTATTGTATGCGACAAATTGAGTCTAAGTTTAGTGAATTTCAAAAGGCTCTCAAATACTCACATGAAAATTGGTTAAATATATTTAAGGATAGATTTGTGGCTACATGGACATACACTTGTATGCATCTTAGATAGACAACCTCAAATAGGTAAGTATTTTAGTCCACTTTTGATAGGTTAATTTTATAATTTATTTTGCTTCCATAGAATTATAATTGTTATAAACAGAGCATAAAGTGCATATGCAAAGTTGAAGAGACAACTCTGCTCGAGTCAACTTAACTTTGAGAGATCATGGGAAACTATTCACTCCTTATTAAATTAAAGCTGGAGCACACAGAGATTAAGGCATCTTTTGAAAAGAGTCTATGTTTTATTTAACATAGGTTCAGGCATCTGGAGTTGAGCGAGTTAGTAGGTTTGGTTTCTATAAAGGCTTAAAATGTAATTGTGTGCGGGTCGAAGTTAAATTTAATTTACTTATTGCATGTACATATATGGTCTACATAGTTAACATTGTAATTTATTTTAAAACAAGTTAGAGACAGATAGGGTGGATGTTTTATCATATGGTTGTGCTATTCGTCGAACCCACCAATTACCATGTGCACATGAAATTGTGGAGTATAGAGATCGTGGTGTACCAATCCCACTTGATGTCGTGCATTCACATTAGAGGAAATTAAATCTCATCAATATAGGAAAGAGTAGTCAAAGTAGGAAAGAATAGTTCAGGCACAACTTCACTAGGAAAGTCACAATTACAAAGATTCAATATGTGGTAAGAACAAAAAGATGACGAAAAGAAGCGACAAGTCCACATGACACTAGAGGAGCTAATGAACCCTACTTTTACTACGCTTATTGAACCAAAAGATAAGTTGAAGACCAAAGGAAGACCGTGAAAAATATACACTTCTACTCTTCGTTTGCCATATGCATTTGAGATTGCTAAGGCCGCTCTTGCCCATTTTGGTTATGACAGTCAGTCACCAATGCCTACAAATGGCATGATCGACCTATGTTGCTCCACCTAAAAAAAAAAAAAAAAGGAGGAAAGCCTCACTGCCTGACTAAAAAGAAAATTGAAGAAGAGTACCATTGAGTTTGTTTTCTTTAAGCGTAATTAAAGCACATTGAGTTTGTTTGCTTACTGTCCTTAGGAACATGGATCCTCTTTTCTAATGTAAGACTTTAAAAGCACAATGAGTTCTAATACAAACATTCAAAAATTAATTGAAACAACCAAGTACTATGAGTTTTAATACAAACATACAAAAATTAATGAAAACAACCTTTAAGGACCCGCCCCGAATTTTCTCAAAATCCGAGACGACCCCTTTGGAATTCCTGACATCACCCCGATGTCAGGCCCACTCACTAAAAACCGAGACTTCCTGCCGAAATTTCGGCAGAGTCTCCCCTATAATTTGGACATTTCCCAAAATTTCAACCTGCATAAAAACACATTTAATATCCACAACTGGCAGCATGCACAATGTAATTTCATGCAGTTCACATAACTTGGCCTTCGGCCTTCCAATAATTCTCAACAGACTAACAAACAACTCAAATACAATTTATGACTAACATTTAGTCTGCGGCTGCACCCAATAACCTTAGGCTGCCTACGTACCCAGGGATCAAGCCACACGTAGTTCTTTCACTAAAACCCAATTCCACACTTGGGCGATACCTTATTTCATTTCTCTGGATTTCATATAAACTCCCCATACGCCGGTACAACCAACACCGCGTATGGGGCCTGTCAACACGCCGAATAACCTACGCCACGTGCGACCATGTCATACTATCATTATCTCTCCCCATACGCCGGTACAACCAACGCCACGTATGGGGTCTGTCTCAACGCCGGATAACCTACGCCACGTGAGACCTGCACATCATATCACATAACTCCCCATACGCCGGTACAACCAACGCCACGTATGGGGCCTGTCCCAACGCCGGATAACCTACGCCACGTGGGACCTCAACATCCTATCACATAATCTCCCCGTACGCCGGTACAACCAACGCCACGTACGGGGCCTGTCTCAACGCCGGATAACCTACGCCACGTGAGACCTGAACATCATATTGCAAATCTCCCCATACGCCGGTACAACCAACGCCACGTATGGGGTCTGTCCCAACGCCGGATAACCTACGCCACGCGGGACCTAACTTTCACTTGATGGTGCTTGTAGCGAATCCAAAATCCGAGGAGGTACCTAAAGTAGTGCGTATAGCACTCCAAACTAACATTCTAGACTCTGTTGTACCCTTGTACAACCATATATAATTATAGTTATATAAATTAATTTTAATATTGTGTAACTCTCCACAATCATCTAGCACCCGATAATCCCCCCTAGAAAGGTGAGATTACTCCGGGAGACTCACGGTCAACCAAGGGTCAAACTACTCTAACCCCGGGTCAACCGGACCTGCAAAACCCACGACCTCCAATTTCCGATCCGGAAGTCCCTATGGGTTCTACCAGGTATAGGACACTTGTCCTGCAAGTTTGGTTCAGATCGGACGGTCGGATTGCTCACGATCGCACGATCTGACGGTTAATATAAAATACAAATTTAAAATTATTATTCGGAACATCCGGGGCTCCGATTCACGATCCGTGAATTCCTACACGATCCTAGAAATACCTAGATTAACATATATTAAATTTGGGACCATCCAACGGTCCCAACCTATCGAACTCGGATAACGCACACTATGCAATTATCCGTTCGATAGTCAAACGACGTCCGAATTGAGATCCGCGAAATCCTACGTGCTCGTGACAACCTAAGGATCTCATCGGATTAATTTCCAGTCTCACCAGCCTCGGCCACGCGCCGCCACACGAGCCGTCAGCGCGTGGGTGTGTAGAGTAATTCCGGCGACGGAAAAACTCCACACCCGAGCTCACCCTTCCTACCCTAGCTTCTACTCGAGGTCAGGATCACTTCATTCAACTACGGGAAGGCCCAATTCGGCCGGCAACTGGCCGGAATTTCATTTTGAAATTCGGCCAAAAACCTAGATTTCCAATTCGATTTCCTAGACCACGAATCGATCCAAACCTATACAACCATCAGCTAGAACTCGGAAAATAGGTGAGAAACCATACCTCACTCACCAGAAACGGTGGCCGGAGCAAGGAGATCGAGCGGCTGGAAGTTTCTGTCAAACCGGCGCGATTCCGAGCATTTTCCGACGGAACCCGGTGGTTCCAGGGACGGTGCTGGCCAGGAGAGGAAGAGCGAGCGACGGCGGTTTGATTGGGACCGGTCTCGAGGCCAGCCGTGGCCGGTGGCGGCGGTGGCGACGGTGGAACCGTCGCTGCTGGGTTTTCGGGGAGAGAGAGAGCGCGGGGGAGAGAGAGAGAGAGAGAGAGAGAGAGAGAAAACCAGATTTTTATAAAAATCCCATTTTGAAATATTTACGATTGTGCCACTGGGTTTCTTTTGACCATAACTCTCTCGTTACAACTCCGATTCGAGCCTACTACGTGTCTGTGAACTCGTCTCAGTACGACCTATCCAAAAATATAAGTCACGGTCCCAAACTCTCTCCGGTTAAAAATATGACTAAAATACCCTTAAATAATTAATTAATTAAATGAGGGTAAATTTTGGGGAAATTTGGGGTCGGGGTGTTACACAACCAAAGTACCATGAGTTCTAGACATGCAAAAATTAATCAAAACAACCAAAGTACCATGAGTTCTAATACAAACATGCTAATAATTCAGTTAACCATGACGACGTTGATATGTCATGGTAGACCGTATGTTTGTATCCTCTAAAATCTGCTGTAAGGTCTCAACTACTTGATAAACTTGGGTAGGTCATGTACGCAAATGCAATTGTTTCTCCTACTGTCATGACCGGCCTAATAAAGGACAACATACGCTTGTCATGCTCCTGTAATGAATTTGAATTCAATGCTTTAGTACAAATTACAAAAATCGAAAAAGTGGAAGTCATAACAAATTTATAATTTTACCAAATAATATCTACTTTGCATTGAGACAAATGGGTCAAATACAACTCCATAATAAGGATTCTGGACAAACGGATATCCCACGTTGAGGTACCACTCTAAGTACCCAGGCACACTATCTGATGGTCTCCTCACTGGTACACTACGGTTCGCACCTGCCAACATGTGGTTCTCCTGATTGTCCCACATTCTCCCTAAATAATAATTATAGGAATTGGCACGACTACCAGTTACGGTACGTATGAGCACTTATTATGAGGGAAATCGTCTGCACTTGAACAAACTGCCTAAGAACCCGCTCGGGATGGTAGGGCTCAACAACATCACAATATCTGAGCATCCTTGAGTAGAATGTGACAACTGAAAATGGGTGGTGTTCCCTTTCAAACTTGTAAGGTTCCTATATAATCTGAAATATGATACACAATATAGCATGAACTAATGTAAAAGATAAAATATATAAAATAAAAGACACAACAAAGTGGGATGATCATGTAAGAGAAACACACCTGATCAGCATTCAAAGCGCCAAGCCGCTATCTATGCTTCTACACGTCTACCAATGTTGTCCCATTGTCTTGTCGTGGAGTCCAACGAAGAGCACGAGGTGGGACCTCTGAATAATGAAGGTCATGATCAAGAACAACAACACCATGCTTGTGCTTAACACCCATGCCTCTACCAAAGTCATGTACCTCTCACGCTTCGTGGGCTGTTGATGCAAAGACAACGCTAGATGCAAGATCGGGTGCTACCGAATGCCCGAGCCATGAAAGAATCATATTGTTACAACGCTCCCACAACTCATATTCGTCGGGCTGCTTGGTTGACGATGGAGCCTCAAATTTTCCGTTGATGAAGCCAAGTTTGTTTTTGGCAGAGAGAGCCATCTGTACAGATCGACTCCAAGTGGCATAGTTTTCACCGTTGAGCAATTCGGTGACTAGTGATGGATTGAGATTTTCTCCATGATGAATGCAATAGCGACTGTTGGTATCTGACAAGGTTGAAGAATCTGGAGTTACCATGGAGATGTTGAAAAGATGGAATTTTGATTAATAGGCAGTATGACGGCTATGGATGATGAGAAGGTTCACGAGCTAGGGTTGCTCTGATACCATATTAAGTTTAGAGAGACAAAGAATATGGGAAAGTATTTGATATTCCTTGAATGAATATTTAGAACATCATGCATAATGGCTATAAAGGAGAGCTATTACAGGAAAGAAATAATGCACAATATTCCTATGCTATAATTAGGGAATATACAACTAATCAATAAGATTTTGTCTAACACTTTCTTGAAAATCGTCAGATGAGATGGGTTAAATTGATTTTGGGCTTTAATTCCTAGGTCTTTAATTTTGTCAATTTGAACAGCCTAAGGCCAATTTGTTTCAAACAATCCCTTAATAGGTCTTGTCCCATTTTAAGCCCAATCCAAATTTTATATGCATACCATTTGCTATTAATTATTGATTTGCCATTGAAATTCAATTTTGAGTCTCACTTTGTCTTACACATTTTTTTTTTTAAAGAAAAAGAAGGTGATGCGACACGAGAAAAAAAAGGAGAAATGTAAACATCCTTTCAATTTGCCTTACTTTTTTGTCGATGAAGAAAAAGAAGGGGATGTGATACCAGGTAAAAAAAAAAAAGGAGAAATGTAAACATCCTCTCAATTTCCCTTACTTTACCCCATAAACATCAACGTGTCTCGTTTGGTATGTCGGACTGTATTGACTAATTTCTGTTGGATAGTATTAATATATTTCGGAGAGTACTGACTGTTTATTCATAATATTATAAGGTGTTTGGTGCTGTTCCAGATAAATAGTCTGACTAAGTAATATTGTGTTTGGTGTTATTCCGGATAATATGGGATCAGACAATTTTTTTACAAAAATTCTTTGATAATTTAAGTGGAAATATAGACAATATAATTTTCATATATGTAATTAACAAAAAAAGAGAATATATTGAAGCCCAACATGGAAATAACCAAAAAACAAATCAACAAAGCACCAAAAGTATAAAATATAAAAAATAAAAATAAAAATACAGCAAGAAAAACATAGCCGCATGTATTGTTCTAATCGCTGACTTGGGATGATAATTTGATTATTGAGTTGGATACTTGGAGAAGATGAAATACATAAAGAAAAAAATGCAAGAAAAATACAACAATATGTATTGAGTTGGATACACACCCGCATGATGATTATTTGATTATTTGATTATTGAGTTGGATACATAGCCGCATGTCTTGTTCCAATATAGCAAGAAAAAAAATGTCAAGAAGGAAAAACTCATAACCTAATTTCCACAAACATTTAATAAAAGAGGAAATAAATAAAGAAAGTGAAGATGAAGAAAGAAGAAGAAAGAAGAAGCATATTGGGGAGAGAGAGAGAGAGAGATGGATACCTGGAGAATAGTGAAGAGACTAACCTTGGAGAAGACAGTAGAGAAGAACCCTAGGGAGAAGAAGATGAAAATAGTGTAGTCGGATTTTTCACGTGAATGTGTGTGTTCTTTTTCCTTAGCTATATAACTAAGCGTGTATTATCTACACGGGGTCATGTGAGTTGTATTAGTTAGTCAGGTAAGGAGAGTATTAAAAGCCCAACCTGTATAAAATAGTCAGGTAATTAAATAATACAAGTTGACACCAAACACCTGAATGGACTATGTACTCTTATCCAGAGTTTAATATGGTGTACCAAACGAACCAGTGTGTTATTAATATCGACTAAATAATACTAAATACATCCTTTCAAAAACAATATTAAATATAATTTTCGCTTTTATTTATTTATAAAGAAATTAGTTTTTTTGCTCGAAGGAAAAATTCAATAACGGTTCTAGGGGGTGTATTCAATTGAGATTTTAATATATTGTAATTACATGATTTTAATGTAAAGTCGGATTTGTAATTATATGATTTTACTCATGATTTTAATAGATTGCAATTACATGATTTTACTTATGATTTTAATTCGCTTAGGATTTTACTTATGATTTTAATATATTGTAATTACATGATTTTACTTATATTTCTATACTAGCTTGAACTCTATTACCCATCATCATTCACCTAAATACATAACCTGAAGAAATATACCCAATTTTTAGGATACAGATACCCAATTTTTAGGGTTAATACAAAGATGGAAGCATAGTAACCATCAAAGGTTAGTCCAAGAAGAGTACACCGACATCAACAGTGTAACTCCCAACATAGCCACACATGGCCAGAATGAATGCGTTAAAGAAACACAACACAACTGAGAAACAAACAATAGAAATACAAAAGCATAAGCAGAGGCTAGAAGCTACATCCAAAACCACCAACACCTAATGCAAAACAGATAGCACCAGAAATACAAAATAAAGAAACATACTGAAAACTCCTAGCCCAACCCCATAACTACTCCTAGTTTTTGTCAAAGCTTGGACCAAAACTATGAAGTGAAAAAAATACCTTGCACCTTATTAACGTTTCTTCTAGATTGTGGGTAAGGCCTCTTCTTTCTTTTTTTGCTTTGTCCTGGTCCCAAACGTTTTGGGACAGGGAATTAGAAAAAATATTTAGCCATGTGAGCTATATGCGCAACAGCTATGCATAAAAAATAATAATTTTTTAAAAAAGGCATCTTTGAGGCATTAGATCAAGCAAATTATGGGCACACCGGTAGAGTTGTGGAGGGCTGCAACTCCTTGCAGGAAATGTCTACAATGAGCAAGTGATTCTTAAAAAAAAAAGTATCGAACATATAATTTTGCTCCAAATAAGCTTGTCTACAAGGAAAGAAGAGCTATTGAAAAATGCCCATATTAGCTCTAGAAGAGGCAATATCGTCTTTCTTGTTAATGCTTCTTTATCGTCTTTCTTGTTAATGCTTCTTTATGTACAGTCAAAAGCATACAAAAATAGTGGGGAAAAAAATGTATGAGAGCATATATGAGAATCGTGCATAGGAAGATGAGATTTGTTATGTCATTTGGTATTTATATGACACACTCAAAAGTCTCACACAATACATCATTTAATGAAATACCTCAAAATCAGTAAGTTTTTGAATATCACGGTATTTTTCTTACCTTTTAAAAGTCCTAATTGAATACCACGGGACTTGTATTGATTATTTAAAAATCCTAATTGAATACCACCATATTTTTATTAATTACTTAAAAATTCTAATTGAATACCGCCGTACTTTGAAGCTTCAAAACAATAATCCATTAAAATCACAATTGAATACACCCCTAAATCTACTCTCGTTCGACCACAATTCCCAAACGCTTGACTTCAATTCGTTCGTACACGTTCTCACCCCCAACTATATAGAATGTCTCTCTTCTTGTAAGATCCCACATCAACCAACGGAGAGGGGGTGATGTCCTTATATATGCACACCTGCATCCATCTAGCACGAGGCCTTTTGGGAGCTCACTGGCTTCGGAGTCGTAGGAACTCCGAAGTTAAGCGAGTTAAGGGCTAGAGCAATCCCAAGATGAGTAACCCACTGGGAAATTGGTCGTGAGCTCCCAGAAACAAAACCGTGAGGGCAGAGAGGGGGGCCCAAAGCGGACAATATCGTGCTACGGCGGAGTCGATCCCGGGATGTGACAATTTGGTATCAGAGCCACTCTGCCGTGTGGTGCTAGTGTGCCGACGAGGACGTTCGGCCCTTAAGGGGGGTGGATTGTAAGATCCCACATCAACCAACGGAGAGGGGGTGATGTGCCTTATATATGCACACCCGCATCCATCTAGCACGAAGCCTTTTGGGAGCTCATTAGTTTCGGAGTCGTAGGAACTCCGAAGTTAAGCGAGTTAGGGGCTAGAGCAATCCCAGGATGGGTGACCCACTGGGAAGTTGGTCGTGAGCTCTCAGAAACAAAACCGTGAGGACAATATCGTGCTACGGCAAAGTCGATCCCGGAATGTGACACTTCTCACCTAATATTTAATTTATTTGATATATATATTCAGGCCAATATAATTCTTAAATATAAATAGATTTTGAAAAACAATAAAAAAACAAAGGACAAGCGTTGGATGCCAAAGCAAGCAGGCATGCAAGCAAATTCTTCTGCTTAGGCCAATATAAATACCCATACTTAACATTGGTTTTAGGATTTGCCAACCAGCTCGAATCTAATGAAAAAATGGCATTGATTTGCAGATTAGAGATCTCAGATTCAAATCCCCATACCATCTTATGTGTGTGTGTGTGAGAAACTCCCTCCCCTCTAGTTTAAACTATTACTTGTACCCAAACAAACATTGGTTTTATGATTTTTATCAGAAATGGTCCCTGAACTTTTCACTTTTCAATTCCTAACTTCCCCTAATTTTACGAATACATAAGAATAAAAAATTTATGTGCGTTTTAATGTTAAAATTCGTAATCAAATACCCTCAAAACTAAAAATTGTCAAACAGAGTAAGGCAAATATTCAGTTATTTCATGTATGTATTATTCTCCAATATGGATGTATGTATATAGAAGTACAACCCTAAATAAAAATAGAAAATAAATCTAAATTACAATATAAAATAAATCTCTATTATGATATGACTAGACAAATCGGTAAGTAACCAAAATTCTAACATAGTAAGGAACCAAAATCTTAACTAAATAAGGACTCGCCAGTAGAAATCATCTCAACTTAGGGGGTAGTTGATTCATCCACTTCCTTAATTCCCTTATTTTTAAGTTCCTCGATTCTCGACTTCCACATTCCTAGTAAGTAAACATGCTGTCAATTTGGTTTTTTTATTAGAAACAAAGATGCCCTATCAATCAAATGTGATCCTTAATACTTTGGTCCACACATCAGTTTGGTCCTCTCATCGCATTTCTTCAAAATCTTAGATAAAATTGATGACCTGACAAATTTTAAAGGGGTATTTTCGTCAAAATACAAACTATCCACCCATTACACAAAGTAAGCTCACATAATTTGCTCAATAAGACTATTTGCCCCAAACGTTGGAGGGAATATGGCCTTATTCACCAAAAACATGGATTTTAGAACTAAAATGAGCTATATTTATATGACAATATCCCTTTAAAGTTGTTCACGAGATGACACATGATTAATTTTATTTGAAGTTTATCGGAATGCGATAGGAGGGACCAAATTGATGTGTAGACCAAAAGATGAAGAACCACGTTGATTGATTTGAGAGTGTGAGAACTAAAACGAAGACTTTTAAAAGCTAAGGAACCACTTGTTGTTTTTATTTTTCCGGAGACAAAATATATAATTATTTTTCTTTTCTTAATTTGAGTTTTGCAGTTAATTGTGAATTTTTTAAAATTTTTATTTTTCTGAGAGAGAGATTAATTATGTTAAATATTCATTCCGGTTTAGCTTCATTGAAATTTGACAATGTGCCCATTTGAGGAAAAAGAAACAAACATATGTATATATATTTTAGGATGATATTGTCGATTTGACAGCTACTAAGGTATCCCTGGTTTTTTTCTTAACCCCTAATCTTAAATGAATTACATTTAATTTCTCAATATTACGTGGGAAAGTTGCCATAATTCACTGGCTGAAGTGTTCATCGCCCAAAAACCATCCAATTACTCAATTGTCCAGAACCAGATATTCATACGTACTCATTGCCATATACAATGCCTCTCATCATTTTGCATCCCCTCATACTTCTCCACATACCCGCCGAACCCGCTTCCCCTCTGTTCTTCATTGTCTCAGTGATCACCTGCATTTGATGTTTCTTCGCGAACCTAGGTTTTTATTTCTCTCACCCTCTTCATTATTCGGCCTTTTTTGTTCACCAGTGCCATTTATTGATTGCAACGTTATAATGAAGGTCTGATCTTTGCGTTTCGTTTCTGTTTTTGCCTTTTGGTGATATTGAATTGATATTCAAGTTTTTCATGACAATTTCTCAAATGGGTATTCATTAAATTGTGCAATTAATTATATGCTCCTTTCGTTGTATGATCTGAAAACGCGTTTGAAATGGTCTTCTCCGTGTTGCAAGTTTCAGCTTCCATAGTTCAAATTGAACACAACTTGGCAACAACGCAGCAAAGAATGCGAAAGTTGGTCTGAATGAGAGGTTCTGTGTTGCCTTCGGTCCAGATGAAAAAATCCTTTGCATGGCGGCCGCAATTGATGAAGGATATTATGATCATGTCTAAGTCAAGGCCTCGTCCACCATTGAAAAGACCAACATGGATTATTGCATTGGTTTCGTTCGTCTGTGTTTTTTTTACTGCAGCCTATTTCTACCCACCGAGAAGCTCTGCCACCTGCTATCTCTTTTCTTCTAGTGGTTGTACTGTGTTTGGAAAGGATCCACCTGGTCCTGCAAGGGAATTGACTGATGATGAGACTGCATCTGATGTTGTAGTTAAGGAAATTCTCAAGACACCTCCTCTTCAATCAAAGAACCCCAAAATTGCTTTCATGTTTTTAACTCCTGGTACATTACCTTTTGAGGAGTTGTGGGAAAATTTCTTTCAAGTAAGGTTTTGCCTTTATGTTATTCTTTTTTCCCTTTTGAGTTCATCACATTTTGGTATTTGTTATTTCCATAAGCGGTCGTTCTTTGTTCATATATTTACGAAAGAAACGTATGAATGTATTTGTTTAACTGCATTAAGAAGTTTGGTAGTCAGGCGCTATAGTTTAGGCATATTTCCTTGACCTGCCATTCACTGAGCAGTACTGGCAGATGTTTAGTAACTAAAACGCTCAAGTAATTTGATGGAATTGATGCTCACCTCTGCAATGTAATGGTATCTCATGAGATTACAGTTTCTCTTTTTCCAGAGTTTAGAATTAATGTCGAAATAGGGCCAGTCTTTTGACCACCTGAGGAAATGTCGAACTAGGGCCAGTCTGTTAACTTGAGACTTATCGGAGGAGTATGTTATGATAAACATGTGCTAGGCTTGGTGTGTTCAACACCATTTTCAATGAAAACAGTACAAAATTCGTTTTAATATAATCTATATATAGCACTTGAATCTCCATTTCTTTATGCTTCGTGTTGAGTTCTCTAGCATCAAGTGAGAACTTGAAGTAAGAACTCAAGCTAGGGTAAGTAATTGGTTGACCTTCTTATGATTATATTATAGATACATGCTAAAGTAAAACGAAGTACCTACTTGTGTTGATATTTTCTTAAATTATATAAAAAGCCATTTACTTTGTAAGCTAATTCACAGTCTAACAAAAATATCATGGTGCCTAGGGCCATGAGGACAAATTCACTGTTTATGTACATGCTTCTAAGCAAAAACCAGTACATGTGAGCCGTTATTTTGTTGACAGAGACGTACATAGTGAGCAGGTACGTAGAAGCCTCTCATGACATTCTTACAGTTCAACATTATTTTATCAGTAACCAGTACACATGGTTTTCTTTAAAGATGCCATTAATAATAAATTTGCAGGTCGTTTGGGGAAAATTTTCAATGGTTGAGGCAGAGAAGAGACTTTTGGCAAATGCACTTTTAGACCCTGACAACCAACATTTTGTCTTGCTGTCTGATAGGTCATTGCATTGTAAACATTTACAATTGTGACTTTTGCATGAGGTTTTCATGATGGAATTTTGCTAGTTCTTTCATTGATTTTACTTTACATTTTTGGTTTCAGTTGTATACCACTACATAACTTCGATTATGTATATAATTATCTCATGTACACAAACGTCAGCTTTATTGATTGGTAAGCAAACTATATTTTAGGAAGTAAACCAAATGGAACTCTAAAAATTCCTTCCAATTATTTGTGTTAAATCTCTTATTCTGGTGTACTTGAACAATTGCTTATTCCATGTATTTAGCTCTCTATCTCTCTCTCTCTCTCTCTCTCTCTCTCTCTCTATCTCTCTCTAGTTTTGTTGATCCTGGTCCACATGGAACTGGCCGGTATTCAGAACATATGTTGCCTGAAGTTGAAAAGAAGGATTTTCGGAAGGGTTCACAGGTACATTTGTGAATTTATGTAGAAACTTGTGGATGAAGAACTTTTGTGAATTTATTTACTGGTGTCTCATCTGCTTATATAATCAACCGTAGTGCTAACTGCTAAAGTCCCCTCTACTATAAGAATTTCTTAGAAGTTAAAGGTTCTAAGGGGTATAAAACAAAGTTGGTTACTGCAGGTAGTTGCATCTATGTCAATTTAATAACCTTGTTGTTGACTCAGCTAATTGCTTTAAGCCTATTTCTTGAATGATAACTGG
The DNA here is from genome assembly GCF_000346465.2 of Prunus persica. NCBI lineage: Eukaryota > Viridiplantae > Streptophyta > Magnoliopsida > Rosales > Rosaceae > Prunus > Prunus persica. Next base: position 4,101,978 of record NC_034015.1, read on the forward strand.
AGTTTGAAGCACTGGATTTAGGAATATACATGACCTGTAAGTTAACCTCTGACCTATGCTAAACGTATATGATTTGACTAGTGCAACATTTCAGACTGGCTTTAATTTAGATCTGGTGTCATCTGGGAAGTAAAATTTAGTCTCAATGCAATGTGTTAAAGCTTAGTGGATGGGGCAAGATATTCCTTTTCAGGCTGCATGTGAGCCACAAAAGAAGATGGATTACTTGCTGTACTTACAAATATTTTCCTTCCATTGAATTATCGATACGTTTCGAAAATCATTTCTTAAGTGTATATTTCCATGTTAGACACCAAGGTGCAAAATTTCAAATTGGCTTCATTTATATCTGGTTGCATCCTACCCCCCCTCCTATTGAAACTAGAAAAGAAGCTGGATGAATGATTGCAAATAGGTCTCAGAGTCTCATAGTTGTAAAACCAGTTCTTATGAGTATATTTATGATTCGTAGAATCTTGTCACTTGTTCTTTATAAGTCACATGAGCTTCTTTATCCTATCTTTCTTGTCCCAAGTGTATGAATGATTACAATGTTTGGATTGATTTCTTGTTTTGTTCACGTTTATTGTCTCCTTTTGACAGAGCATTTGATCAACAAGAGCTTTGGTATATAATGTGCTCATTGATCAGATGCAGATTTGTGCAAGGACAGTTGATATGTCTCGTATATGGTTGGTTTTAACTGACATTTGCACTGCAGTGGTTCTCTATGAAGCGGCAACATGCAATTGTCATGATGGCAGATAGTCTTTACTATACAAAGTTCAAGCTGTACTGCAGGGTAATCTGTTTGTTATGATATGCTTTTGGCATCATTAAGTTAGGCCTTATCTAGAGTAAATTCTTTGAACACCAAATATTTGTATTTTATATTTTAAGAATCCTACTCTCCAAAATTCAAACTATTTACATCTATTGTTAGTCCTGCCTTGCTAGTTTTGGATTGAACTCGATGCTGTTTCTGACTTTCTCAGCCAAACATGGATGGGCGCAACTGCTATTCGGACGAGCATTACCTGCCAACTTTCTTTCAAGTCAGCACAACAAACCTTCTCCGTTTGCTTGCCATTACAACTGCATTTCACTCCTTTCTAATTTCTTTGCTGCCACTACTTCTCTTTTTCATTTTCCATTAATGGTTTTCAGATGAAAGATCCTAGTGGACTTGCGAATTGGTCAGTAACATATGTTGATTGGTCTGAAGGGAAGTGGCATCCAAGAGCATATAGAACTCAGGATGTTACTTATGACCTCCTTAGGAACATCACGGTATGGTTTCGAAATTTTTTCTTTCTTAACCATCACTACATTTTCATGTGACATGCCATTCACTTAGTGCCACTCTCTCACCCATTTCAGTCCATCGCTGAGAGCACACATATTACAAGCGAAGACAAGGTACAAATGAACCTTTTAGAGTTGGATCAAACAAGTTGGCTTGCTTGTGGTAAAAGTAATCAGTAATGCTAGGGTCATTAAATTTGTTTGCAAAATGATGTGGCAGCTCTATCAGCACCTCATTTATTTCTAACTACATATCGTATCATCCTGCACACATCATTTGGTGAATAAATTTGACGACTAATAATATTTTTGTTGTGGTAATGCTTTCTGTAATTTGGGAAGACAGACTTTGAAATTTTGATTTTTGGTCTGCATTGAATGCTGCAGAAGCAATTACTGACCACTCCTTGCTTGTGGAATGGGATGAAGAGACCCTGTTTTCTATTTGCCAGAAAGTTTTATCCTGAAACTTTGGGGAAACTGCTGCAGCTTTTCTCCAATTACACAAAAGTCTAAATTTTCTTTTGGTTCTGTCAATGTCAAATGCTTCCTCGTCATCCCTCAGTTCTGGTACATAGCTCCCTTGATTGTACATTGCCACTTTCAACACATTCTTTGGATCCTTGGTTGGATAGATTTTTGCCATGTCAGTGAAGCTGTCAAGATATATGGCTTGGATTAGTGGTTGAGAGGATGCTTGTTGTAGATTGGTTTTCTTTATTTATGTATTTTAAATTACTGAATGTTGAATGATAAATTCATTCAATTTCAGGTTTTTGACATTGTTCCAAATCTCCCAGCCTTAGAAATAGGCTAGAAGTTGTACTGAATTGTGGGTGTGCCACTATTAGCATTGTAAAACCCTAATAGACTTGAATAAAATTAAGTAACTTGCGCACCAAGAAATCTGACTTCCAACCAAGCAATTGTGTATTGAATGGGGAATTGGTTTAATGTTGATTGTTTTCTATGCCTCAAGACAAATGAGGACTTTAATATTTCTCTAATACAAACTAAAGGAAATAAATGACAATATTCAATAAACAAAGGGCCAAATCTAAGAGATCGGATTAGAACTGGGACTGCTATCACCTTGGGCTACTTCTGGATTGCAAGAACAGCTTCATAGTGTTGAGAGGTCTAGTAACAATCAAAAGATGGGGTCAAAACTTCGTAATGCAATTGAGAACAACACCTTCAATTGATATAGATCAATTGGGAATCGATACCAACGTCGGAATATCAATAACCTATGTGCCTTGAAGGAAGGATTAAGGTTTGTATTGAGGCTATTGTTGATAAGTTGCGTGTCTAGGCAATGAATTATTCTCTCATTTTTATATTACTTTTGCCCTTAACTCATAGGTAATGGTCAGCTAGGGATAGGGAACGACATTGATGAAAATCATACCTGATCAATTAAGATCAATTATCTAATTACCTTGCCTTTGCTGCTGCTAAGAAAAGATAAGATCCATCTTTAATTCTAGCAAATTATCAATTTAATAGATAATTCAGTTTTTAAGCAATTCGAAGTGGCTCAAAGACTTTATTTTATCCAATAGCTTTGAGCTGAGGGTTGGAAACGGGCAAACATTGCGCCCTAAGCCCAATAGGCTCAATTACCATTGAGGTAATCTTGGACATACGTTGTCTTCAATTATGGTGTGTTTACTAATTAGGAATTGGAATTCTCATTATGAACTGAATTCCACTTATGGAGGATTAATGCATTTACTTCACATCAAGAAATTGGAAAGTTAGTGGTGCCCACACAAAATTAGAAATTGAATTCCTGATTTTGGAGGAATTCAATTTTTGGATGGGAGGTGGTATTCTAATTCTTGGAGAACTAACCCATTAAGAATTCATCTTTTTTACCCATTATATCCTCACACAATTTTAAAATTTTAAAATTGCCATCTACTTTAACCCAACAACGAGGACATTTTAGTAATTAGTACCATTCCTATTCCAATTCCATATGGTTTAGTAAACAACTTCAATAGGAATCCTAATCTTAATCCATATGATTTACTAAACAACTTCAAAAGGAATCCGGAATCTAATTCTCCTCAATCCAACTCCTCATCAATTCCATTCATTCTCAATTCAATTCCTAATCCAATCACGGATTAATAAACATGCCATTAGAGTGATTGTCGTCTAGGCAAACGCCATTTCCGTCTTCAACTTCTTTTGAAATTTTACAATCCTGCCCTAGATTTCCTTTGAAAGGTCACTATTTTGATTCTAAGTCTGAAAGGTTGGAGCTTTATCTATGAAGGAACCCATACCAGTTACCGTTTTAGTCCCAACTAATTTACTTTTTTACTTTTCATTTTATATCTTTTTCTTCTTTAATAAGCATCCAAATTTCTTAACTTTCAATACCATGTTTCCTGCACTGCTAACTTTCAGCAACCTGGCATTAATAATCTTCTCCAGGAACCAATACTTCTACTCTGTACCAAAATGTTATCGGTATAGAGATATGCATAGTTTTAAATCTTGAAAACATTTACTTGCATGTCGCAGTATACAAAACTTGCTTTTCCTCTCTCAGTTTCTTATACAAAATGCTCACTGATAACACGAGCGTCTTCTTCCTTGGTACAAACAACAATATCTTGTTTGAATGAAACCTATTGACCAGTGAGCCCTGGGGAGCTCATATAGGTTATGTTTCGAGCATCTCACCTCTTGTTGCGATGGAATTGCAAAATCATGCTTTCCACGTCCCTCTGATGCTAACAGTTTATGGCTGAACAAGACGCGCGCTAAAAATGAATAAATAATTATATGTAAAAAATTATCATCTCCAGGATTTCCAAGCCTTGCTCATTTTAGCACCAAGATATCTCATGCCATTAATGCCACCAGCAGCCAGGAGACCAGACAAGGCCTGTCTTGCACTCGAAACCATGACCTTTCGCCGCAGAATAGTCTGCATGCATTTAGCAGCCTCGTCTTTGGAGCCAATCACAATTTCCTGAATAACTCGACCTGCAATTGAAGTACAAGAGATGTGTAATGATCGACTAAAATCCAGATTCAAGAGTTACAAGTACATATGTTAAACTACCACCCTAGTTAAAACACTATCCCTGTGGCACATAAATCTGGAAGTTTTCTATGAACTTTCACCTTTCCATTTATAACAAACAAGCAATATTTTCCTTAAAAAACATTGGATCAGGTATAATCATTAAATCTGGACTCAGATCAATCCTTAAGAAACCTTTTTCCTCATAAGCCACTGCAGATGAGTTAAGGTTCATACCAGAGTCACACAGTACTTTCTTTTCTCCTAGCTTCATCCCCATTTGGCTTCTGACCATTGGGGGCAGAGAAGAAACAAGAGATCGAGCTGCTAATAAACCACCATCCTGTTTTAACAGGTAATAATGTATCTTAAGCTTCAAAGCATTGAACTGTACACTGCATAGCATAACTTTTAGAAGAATTAGCCATATAGTGAAGTCTTAAAGTTGGTATCTAGCTTATGTTCTAAAACATGCACTGAGGTTCCATACACCCATTAAATCAACGCTTCTTTTTTTTCTTTTTCTTTTTCAACTTTTATGAGAAGCTATACATCAACCCTTCGCTAGTAAAAGAAATGTTGGATCAACTTCACACTGCAACCTAAGGGTCAGAATAGACCTGAGATATGATTGGTCGAGTATTCCCAGATAAACAGCGTCTCAACAACTCTTTGGTCTCATACTCTTCAATAAATGGCTTATACATCAGCCGGAACAATTCAAATTGCCCTTGTACTATTTTCTTCACCTGCAGTAGATAATGTAATTTTAAAAAATTTGATTATGTTTGGCCATATAATTACAAGACCCGCCAACTGAATGCAAGTTTGTGGATTTATGTAACCACTGATTGAGCTTTACCTTATTTCTGTCCTCTGCAAAAAGCATACGCAAGTCGCCCATATACGAGAGGCTACATATTTTGGCATACAATTCTTCCTGCATTAAATGGAATATGTTATAGAACTCCAAAAAATTTAAAATCATTGAGCAGTGAAAGAATCAGACCTCAGTGAACTTGGACGGCAAAAGAAGGAGAGCTGCAGACATTGCAGCCCTCAAATTAACCGAGTTTACATTTGCGATATCCAAATTATCCAGAAGTACATGAACCTGTAGAAAAAAACATTGAAAACTCTCATGTTGAATATAAAGATAATGTATCATAACATGAACTACATGAGACAATCCGAGTCTTGGGTCTTCAACAGAATGGCATTATTTTTAAGACAAAGCATAAGAACATGTATTTTAATTTTCATTAGTTTCAGGCAATTTCCGTGTGCTACAAAATATTTCAATAAGGTAAAAATTTGTTAATCAAACTAGCAGAGGGGGGTTTTTTTTTTTTTTTTTTTCCAAGAATTACATCACTAAGATTATCATTGAATATGATTGAAAGTTCTAAAACTTAGACCATCTTCATGCTATGTGAAGGGTGGTGCTAGTTAGAAAATAATGTAACTAAACAGGAAGTTAACTAAAATCAAAATGAAAGGAGGACAAATACGAAGCTGAAGATTAATCTTCCACGAACATAAAGACAAAAAGAATGAGAATCAATGAAGAAGGCATACTGGTTTTTGTAATCGGCCGCTCAAATAGAACCTCTCCCAATTTAGTATGTCCTGAACCAAGTCCTGCATGCGAACAACCCCATACTTGAACATCTGAAAAAAAATTACTTGAGTGTGACGAATGTGTAACAAAATACAAGATGTGAAAGATTACAGAATGTGTAACAAAACACTAATGCACTATCAGTTTAAAATATGGCATGAAAGCTCAGACACCCAAGAAATAGCCTAAACTTGAACCTACAGGGTAGCTGAATGATCAATACCTTGTCGTTCCAACTAACAAAAGGATTGAAGTGCACCCCCACACCTAGTTCATCTGCAACGTCGGTAATCTAGCATGGACAATTATATTGTGTCAGGATCAATGACAATAGAATTGAACATGGAAGCAGAGAGAGAGAGAGAGAGAGAGAGAGAGAGAGAGAGCAGTACCAGTCTTGCCCCACCAAGAAGCACCATCCATGAGGAATAATGATCGTTGTTCAATGTCAGATTCTAGTTGTACATACACAAATTAGTAAACACCATGATTGATTATTGAAGCATCAAGAAGAGACATATGGTATGTGTGGAAGTCTAAAGCTTACCTCAGAATGCCATTGTCGGGGATTGGATACACCAAGAATGCAATCTACCATGGTTGACTACCAACCCAGAATTCACAAATGCAAAGCAAAGGTTCAAAATGTATATTACTTAAGTGAACAAGCAATTGCTAGAAGAGTGAAAAAGAGCTATAGAAGTAAAGTAGAAACCTTTGCACTGCCAGGATTGTTGGGATGAAGAAATGAGCCATAGACACAGCAGAACTCAACAGGGGGAAGAGTTTTGAGAAAACTTAGAAGCTGGGCTTTGTCGTGATTTTCCATACTAAGCTAGTAGTGCAAAGGACATTAGTATTCTGAAAAAAATACTGAAGAGGGATTTCATCAAACACATCAAATGCAAGCCAAAATGTTTGCCTGATGTGGTCTTTCGCAGTCAAACTCTTCGTTCTCAGCTACACAAGTTCCACATTATTATCGTCTTTTCAATTTTTCAAGCGGCCTCAGAGGCCTCGATTCTCACCAATACTTCCCTCAGCAACTCCTGAGGCATCTGAGCCCAGCAGCTCTGCTTCAGTGACTCCCCCGACCCAGCCGAGTCTTGGACCACCCGCTGTGAGAGAGAGGTCAGGGGGAGAGAACGAGAGCAGAGAGAGAGAGAGAAAGAGCAGATTGGGAAGTGGAGGTGGACGGCGCTGCGTTTAGAGGTGAAGAAGGGTGCGCAGGTGGACGGTTGCTGGTAGACCTGGCAAACCGGTCATGTTAATGGGTTTTGGGTCGTGTTCGTGTCAACCCGTTAACTTAATAGGTTGACACGACACGACCCGTTAACTTAATGGGTGAAAAATACCAGATTCAAATATAACTCATTATAATTCGCGAATGATCCGACATGACAGTTAAGAATAAACCCGAAAAAAAAAAAAAAAAAAAAAAGAGTCAGCAACCACTCTCTCTGTCCTTTTTCTCTCAATTTCCATGTCATAAACACTATCCAAAAAACTTTCATGACCATCTATAAAACTTACATAAAGAAAAACAAGAAGAGAAAAAAATGGTTGATTAGATTAGATTATTTATATATAAAAAAAGACGGAGAGGAAGAGACAAGAGATGTAGATAAAAAGAGAAAAAAATGGTTGATTAGATTATATTAGATTATTTATATATATAAAAAAAGACACAAAGGAAGAGACGAGATAGAAGAAAAAAAAGGAGAGATGGAGAATGACGGAAAGAGGAAAAAGAAAAGGAAAAAAAAAGAGATGGAGAGAAGAAGAAGAAGAAGAAGAAGAAGAAGAAGAGACAGTGGGAGGTCACAAGAAAAGAAAAAAATAGTTGATTAAATTACATTAGATTATTTATAAATAAAAAAGACAAAGATGAAAAGACGAATAAGAAGAGAAAAAAACAAAGGAGAGATGGAGAATGACGGAATGAGGAAGAAGAAAAGGAAAAATAAAAAAGAGATGGAGAGAAGAAGAAGAAGAAAAGAGAGAGTGGGAGGTGAGAGACAGTAAACAGAGAGAGGAAGAGGAAAGATGGAAAAGGACTATGAAAAAATAAAAAGAGGAATGGTGTTGGATTTTTTTAAAAACATATTTAGCAAAGCTACCAAATTACCTTCCTTAACGGGCGAAGTCGCTGAAGCGAGTCTAAAGGCCAAAGAGTGATCTTTGAAAGCTACTATGCATCCTTACTAATAGTATAGTGTAACGTAGGTTTGGGTATAGCAAGACTTGAACCTAAGACCATTAGGTTAAAAGCCTAATGCTCTACCAACCGAGCTATACACCCAAAAAAGATATAGTAGTAAATAATGATTGGTGCGGAAAAAAAAAAAAAGAGGGTTCCCACTTATCCTCGTCATATTAAAGGGGCGCGGCTCTGTATGAGGCTCGTACTGCAGGCAGAGCAAGCAAAGAAAACATAAGGGCACACGTTAGCTAGGCCGTTTTCTTGTAGGAGTGCTAACACGCCCCTTATTGAAAACTTAAGGAAAGCCTTGATTGATCTACATCCGCTCAAGCACCCGACCTATACAACGGGCTTGGGCTTGAAAGCTGGCCTTACTCAACAAGCACCTTTATTAGTAAGGTTGCTTGTTGCACTCATTGAAGATTCTATCTGCAAAAGAAGGTCAACGGGGGATACTAAAGTTGCTCTCACTGCTAAAGGAGTGTAAAGGTACTATCTTATACTCTCTTCTAAAAATCTATGTATCTAAGTTTTTTTATTTCTTTCTTTCTCTAATCAATACCTAATCTTAGCCTCTGGTACTCTTTCTTGGGTTGATCGAAGAGCTGCTAACAAAAAGGCGAAGGCAAGATTCACAATAAAATAACTGTGGACGGATTGAGCCAAAAGGCGCCTTCAGATATAGAGGGGCTACTCTAGTCCTAGCTAAGTACATAACAGACTCTCCAAACAGAAGTACGTACTGCACGGCTGAGGAAGCATCCGAAGCATCTAAAGTCGAATAATTCGAATCCATTAAATAGGAAGCCTTTGACCCCGTGGGTGATGCCGCATGTAGTCCATGCCCCCGCTCCCTCCAATTATTAGCCGACTCAATCCATAACTTGTCGGTGGCTCTCCCTCCGACCATGGCAGGGCTCTCCCTCCAACGTTGTGGTGGAATCTGATTCTCGGGGCATCATCCAAAGCTTGAAGGGTAACATTGTCAGGGGTGCTTGGACCATCTACCCCACTTTCCATAAAATTAAGGAGATGAATCAGTATTTCCACTCTTGCAACTGGTCTTGGATTTCCAGATCAGCAAAAAAAAGCGACTGATTTCTTGGCATCGCTAGCTTAGGCAAGGTTGCGCACGGAAGTTTGGGTCGACAAACCCCCATCCTCACTAACCCATATTCTGAACAAAGACAGCTGCCCTTGCCCTCCCCCTACCTAAGGCTCTTGATGGTTGTTAGCTAGAATGAACGTTGGCTTAAAGCTATGGTCTTTATTGTTTTTCTGTTAGCATCAGTTCGTTTCTTTCCATCTCTTGTATCTCTACTTATGCGTATCTTTTGAGCACCTCTCTTCTCCTTTGTGGGGTAGGTCTTTTTTTTGATATTTTTCCTTTCAGGTTATTTTCCCCGCTCTATTAATGAAAGCATCTTTTAAGACCCAAAAAAATAATAATAATAAAAGAGAACAAATGATATTGTTTGGGCCTGGTTTTTACACAGTCAAGATTAAAGCTATATTGGACCAAGTTATGGTCCGGGTTTTAATTTTAATTAAATATCCTGATCAATTTATGGTAAACATTATTATATGGTAATTTCCTAGATTTAAAGGGATATTCATAAAGATTACTTGGTGTAGAAGACAATCAAGTGATTGATCCTAGAATAATTCTGATTTCACCGTGACCTAATAGAAGATTACCTCCTACAAGGGTTAGGGTTACACTACTATATAAAGGAGACACATCAACTTTCTCAAACACAAATTTTCAACAACAAACTCTACACTAAAGCCAAAGCTTTTAGTTAAAGACATTCGTCTCTCTTCTATTTGCTCTGCCAAGCCTCCTTGGTATCGATTTCTAATTGACTTCGTCAGTTGAAGGCCATTTTGGTTGCATCTTGTCTTCTTTTGATCTACTAAAACCACACAGTTCTGATCCTCACACAGTTCTGATCCTTACTCGTTCGTCACTCGTCGCTTAGTTATGCTTTGATCCAGGATTAATACAAGGTGGTGGCAACTTGAAGTTCTGGTCGATCTGTTTTACTTGCTTTCATTTGTTTTCACTATTTTGTTTACCTTTAGTGCCCTTTCCATTGTATTAGAGAAATTATGAAGTCCTTATTTGTCTTAAGGCATGGAAAAGAACCTCACTGATTTAATACCATTTCAATTCACAATCTTTTGATTAAAGTCATTTACTTGGTGCACAAGTTCTTTTATTTATTTATATTTCTGTCTATAAGAATTAGTTAATTGCTAATAGTAGCACATTCGCAACTCACACTTTCCCAAAGTCTACTCTAGGGCTTTGTTTCATTTTTCAGGGTAAACAAATATGTCAGCTAAACCATCACTCACACCCTTGGGACATTTATTAAGAGGACTCAAACTGCTGACAGCCCTGACATGAATTACTACATCTCAAGCCTCCAAATTAATTGGAGAAATCACTATATGATACCATAGTACAGTCACATAGAATACCATATTATAATTTCTCAGAATTGGTCAATATTTGAGATGTATATTTATTGTTGTGGCCCAAAAAATTGCAAGGTTCATGGATATTTTAGGCCCAATGCATTATTATGCTATAAAAGAAGCCTAGCTAGGGTACACGGAACCCCATCTGATACGGCTATGAAAGGCCTAAGCAAGCTTTGATATTCATGTCATGCCATGTGAGACTAATTTGGCACTTGGGAAGGTCATGATATGGGTTTACCAATTTCACATGCAAACCTATAAAGTTTAACAATGTCACACGCCTGAGCTCACCTAGCCCACTACTTCGTCAAGCATTATCTAACACAGCCCCAAGCCACTACAATACATCATAGCCCAAGCATAAGCACACAAATAATATGTCATGCCTAGTGGCTCCCTTTAGTGCCAAACCATCCGACAAGCTTAAGTAGGCCCAAGCCACATACATGTATGGGCTTGCTGAGCTGATTGTGGCGTGAATGGGTACGAGGGTCCATAAGGCCCATTAAGGGTTCAAAAGGTAGAGGTTTTGGGTATCTTAGGGGTACTAAAACCCAAGCCCACTTTCTTGAGCCCAATTACATGGGTAAGCGCAGAGAGAATTCTATCCCCCCTTTTGTTGAAGCCAAACCAGCTTACTTAAACCAAATCACAATCACTTAAATATCGTTCACTTAGATACATAGGCTACTGGAAGCTCACGTCTTTCTCCTATTTGACTAACCTTCACCCAAAATTACACTATAAGGTATCGTAAGAAAATAAGGAGAGAAAGCGAAGGAGTGTGTTGCCCAGAATGGAGGTTGCTACAAGGTTTAACTGCATGAAGGTTTTGGGGCACCAAAATTTGTTTTGTCTCAATAACTATAGCTCAACTGATTTTAGGGAATTTAACTGATAAAGGCCAAATTGGAGAAAGTGAAGGGAAGAGGAGAGGAGACTTGGCTAAAAAAAGAAGAAATGGCTAGGGTTTGAAGGGTTCGAGCGCCTATAAAAGAAGGTCATAGCTTAACCAGCAAAGGGGGAACTCAAACAGAGTGAGCAAGCCTCTCCTCCAACTGCTGAAAACACAAAAGCTTAAGCCTTAATCTTTCACTTCTCTACCTTCTCTCTCAAAAGCTCCATTCCAGATCAGAAACACCCATTTTTCTCTCTTAAGTATCTTGTTCTAACAAATCTCTAAAGCCAAGCTGAAATCATAGTCATCATCTTGGTGAGAAACCACGACCAAAGCGAGCAAGATATCCTCTAATTGCTGGAAACATCAAGCTCAAGCACCATCTCTTCCATCTTATTCTCTTCTCTCTCAAAAGGCCTTATTCCAGATCTAGCACACCCATCCTCTCAAGCCAAGATGAACTTAGAGGCTGTTATCTCCCATGCCACAAGCCTCTCATGCCAAGCCTAACCATATCTGGATTCACCAAAGCAAGCTTTCATGCCATGCCTATACGGTCTTTGCAACATCTTCAATTCTTTTCAGAGCCATTGAATGCTTATCCGAACAAGTGGCAAAGCCTTTCCACGTTGAGCAACTTCCTCCTAGTACCCCTTGTATCCTTATCATCAACACATGCAATGTACCGAGGAGCCATTGAAGATGACCAAAGCATTCCCTAAGGCTTCAACTCTATCGAAGTGTTTAGGGTCCTGGTGTTGCAAACTCAGGCAAAGGTGAAAGAGAGCCCAACCTACCTCGTAGCAGTCCAATAAGCCCCTTGCAACTCTTAACAAAAAGAACCCAACATTCATCAACTATTAATTATGGATGGGGTTGTGGATATGCCATCCCCATCCCAATCCCCATTAAGCATTTTTCCCCATCCTCCACCTTTATTGGGGAAAGGTTTCTTTCGCATTAAATAAAAACTATTTTTTTTATGGGAAAAAAAATACTATGAGCGCAACATATTTACTTTGTTAACCAAATATATACAACTAGTAAGTTTAAAGAGATTCCTCTAAATTTCTATAATACATGAAACACAAAATTTTGTTAGAGTCACTCTAATAATATATACGGAGAGGGTTTGGAGAGGGAATTGAAATACCATCCTTGCTCCTCCTTGATCACTATGTCCAAAAAAATTTCCAATGTCGTCCGCATACCCGATTTTTATCCTTCATACCCGATTTATTAGGGTCGAATTCCGACGAGGAAAATTGCCATTACCTCCCAAAGTTCCACTTTTAAGTTCCCTGTTATTTCTCAAATCTCTCATAAAATTTGCCAGACATGTTAGTTTGACCATACAGGACTTTCACGTTCCACATATCTCAAATCTCATCTCAAAGTACCTCATCCAAACATAGTGTTAAGGAAAAATTCAATAACGGCCCTAAATCTGCTCTCGTTCGACCACAATTCCCAAACTCTCGACTCCAATTCATTCGTACACTTGGTGGTCAATTTATTTAATATTAAATTCAGGCCAAAATAATTCCTAAATATAAATAGAAATTTTTTTGAAAACCAAATGCTTCTTCTCTGCTTATGCCAATATAAATACTTCACAATACTTATGGTTGTTTTCTTTCTTAATTTATCGAATCCAAAATCTGTTACTCTTTTATTCTATAAATAATAACAACGAAAAATAAAAAGGGTTATTGGGGATTTTCAGATGAGGGCGAAATTCTAAATGGATATTGATTTTGACAATTGCAATGACCTCTAAGGCTCTGAATCTGTATTTTCATGGTGAACAGGTATTTTATTTCTCTCCCTGTAATTCTAATGGGTTTGCTGTTAAATTAATGTAGGGCATGACGTTGTTTCTCTTCCAGAGACATAATATATATTTATTTTCTTAATTAATTTGAATTTTGCAGTTGATTGTTGGTGATTAATTGTGTTAAATATTCAATTTGAAAAGATGTCATTCAAAAAGCGGGAAGGTACAATAGAGAAAGCTTTGACACAGGAAGAGCAGCTGCTCAAGGTAATATAATAATAATAATAATACTTTAATTTATGTGTGCTTTAATTCAATCCTATTTTTTGCTTTTGTATCATTTACATGTCAATGACTTTGAATTCCCAGATCCCACAATACCAGGTACATAAAAAATAAAATAAAAATATCATATTGTACATGTCCTGCTTTCCCTAAAATAATAATCTAAAGTTGTTCCTTGATCTTGCATACAAACTAGTATTGTATAGAATTAAATAATCAATGATCATTTCTTTCAATCTGAAGTGAACACTTGCTCGTTTTCGAGTGGAGTTAAAATCAGTTTTTCAAAATTCTCCATAAAATTAAAGCATTTGCACGTTCTTAAGAAATAAGGAAATGATTTTGTTTATTCTTCTATGGACAAGTTATTCTGATAGACTGCTAGTAGTTTATTTTAATGGGACCCTTTTTTTTATATATATATTTGGTTTCAAATGTTGGACGGTTCTTCCCTGGAAAGTTGCATTTGCATCTGGTTTCCAATTTCAGCTATCCTCAATTTTGTTTTGATTTTGACCTCTTTTAGAATAAGGTCTATCGTGTTTAGATGATAGCGCATTGTTGTTTAGCCAAAGAGAGACAAATTAAAATTCTGATTGTTGACCTGACTTGGTATTGATGTCTGCAGACAAATTGAAAACTAGACTCTTCAGATTATGCCTCCTTGAATTTGAAATATATAGAAACGTTTTTTCATGCCTAATTTTGTCACATATGTTGTACAAATGAGAGTGAAGTCCTAGATAAAGATGCAAGACTTCGTTTCATGGTAGCGGAGCGCTGATTGAGAAATTTGATGAAGTGGTAAAGTTATATATGTTTTATTGATGAATCTCTTCATAGGAAATAATTTTCCCTTCTTCTCTTCAGATTTATGAAGTCAGACATATGATAGGTCCTATTGCTGATAAGCTACCAGCCATTTGTTCAGAAGAATCAATAGCAAGGTACCTAAGAGCACGGAACTGGAATACGAAGAAGGCAGGTAAGATGTTGAAAGAAACAATAAAATGGAGGATGGAGTACAAGCCAGAGAAGATCCGATGGGTAAGCTGAGATATGTGATGTCATGTCTGTTTACAGGAACATAATTTATTGTTCCGGAATATTTAGAGGGCCCTAATGTAGTTCTATATATTTTTATAATGCACTTGTCATGTACTAGCCAACTAGCCATTGTTCTGAGAAACATGTTTGTTAAACCCCACAGAATACATCCACACATTTCAGAATGCTATAGACGTGAACTGGCAGATTCTTCTTAATCCAATTCCCTTAGCTAATTCAAATGTTTGCCAAACTGTCCTCTTCTCCTCCAAGTTATGAGTGATTTATGCTTTTCGTTCTTGCCACTTGCCGATTTAAAGGGGTATGTTCTTATCTTATAAAGGAAAACATTGCTCCTGAGGCGGAGACAGGAAAAATTTACAAAGCCAATTACGTTGACAAGTGTGGAAGGACCGTTCTTATCATGAGGCCTGGTTTTCAGGTAGTTAAAAAGCATGACAAGAGTCTTCCTTTCTGCATTTATGTCAATTAATAGTTATCGTTATTTTTCTGATTAGTAGGTTTTAAGACTTTTTTTGTCTTTCCTTTTTCTTGTTGATTGTGAAATTCTTTCATCATGTCAGAACACAAATGCAGTAAATGGGCAGATCATGTATTTAGTATATTGCATGGAGAATGCAATGTTGAATTTGAATTTAGATCAAGAACAGATGGTTTGGCTAATTGATTTTCAACGGTGGAGCTCATCAAGCATATCATTGAAGGTGACTAGGGAAACCGCTAAGGTCCTGCAGAATCATTACCCTGAGAGATTGGGCCTTGGTATCCTCTATAATCCACCAAAAATATTCGAGTCCTTTTGGACGGTATGTTGTTTTACATCTTTTCATTTGTTATTACTTTCTTGTCTAAACCTTATTATTGTTATTGTTATGATATTAACCTTTGCATGTTCTAGTGCCTGAATCATGAATTTAATGCAGGATAGAATGAATCACATTACTATAAATAGATAACCAGGTTTAGTGTGTGTTGTGCTATGTTGTAAAATTAGAATATAAGCAAGGACCATGGGATTCTTTCAGTGATCTGTATGTGAGTGGGGGTTGACCAAACTAGCAAAATGAGTGATTAACTGCATCAATGGTGCAAAGAAATTAGTATAAATACAATATTAGTTCAGGGTTTCCTTGTGGATTTGTGGCCACAGAACTCTTTGCTGTAACCCTGAATAACCTGTCAATGACTCGAATAAGAGAATTGCCTTTCTATTCAAAACAACCCCTGACAAAAATAAGTTGAATTTTTACATTCAAAGACTAAAAAAACAAAATACCTGATAAAATAGCCTGACAGCATCCAGTACTGAAATTCTTTCCCATGTTGTAAAATAAAACTAAGTGTATGAAAATTTAATAAATAAAATAACTCAAACTAAGGTTTTAAACACTGAAAATGCCTATTATGGACATTTATTTGGACAAATATCTCTTCCTAACAGTTTTAAGGCTTATAGGGCTTGTCTTGCACTTCATCTGATGGTACAATTGGTTGGTTAGAATTATCTGGTATTGACAACTAGGTTCTTTGATGTTTTTATTTGAAATGATTTAAATCATCATTTGCTAACTTTTATGTCTGTTTAAGGATATTTATCAAATTCTCCTTGTTATATGTTTAAAAAATTTGGTGAAACTTTCTTTGAAACAGATGGTAAAACCATTTCTAGAGCCCAAAACATACAAGAAGATGAAGTTTGTGTACTCTGACAACCCACAGAGCCAGAAGACAATGGAGGATCTTTTCCATATGGACAAGTTGGAATCTGCATTTGGTGGAAAAAATTCATTTGGTTTTGACTATCAAGCTTATGCACAAAGAATGAGGGAAGATGACAAGAAGATGTCTAGTTTTATTGACTCCGGTTGTTCGCCTTCAGTTATATCCGAGTTGCAGCAGTCAGATGCACTAACTTCTGACCATTGTTCTGAGGTCTCTGATGAAGGTGGCTGCTCATCATGTGATGAAGCAGCTTCTTCGAACTTAGACGTTGTTGATGAGAAGATACAAAGCCAACCACTTGACAGCAAAGATGTTGCAAATGGCAACACAACATTACCTAAAGAAATGCAAATGAGTGAGCTTGCATGAGCAAAAGATTTTAGGATCTGGTTTATGATATTGGTCTCCCAAATTCTTAGCTTACATGATTTCACCTTAATGCAATGAAGTACTAGCATAAATTTTCAGCTTCTTTTACCCTGTTGGTTTCAAAGTGAATACCATCTTCAAGTAATGCACCATTTAAGATATATATATATATATCATTTTTATGGTACAGACATAAGCAGTTTGTGAATTCTAGAATGCTTTTCCCAGTGTTTGATATTTGTGGTTATATTTCTTGATTCCTGACCTGTTTTCAATGTTAAATATTTATATGGAGATTAGAGTTTTGGGAATGTGATACCCCTGAATCTCGCGTTGGAAAATACGCTGGGAAGATCTTGGGAACTAATCAAAGTCAAGCTTTATAACTGTGGGTTCATGGGTGGCTTGCCTCATTTTTCATTCTTCTTATGATACAGATGATAGAGTGGGAAATATTCAAAGAAAAGAGAGGAACGAATTTGCTGGCCGTTGATTGACTAGTTGTATACTAAGCTCAGGAGAAAGAAAACAAAATGTTCCCTTGGAGAGTTGCTCTATTGCTCAAGAGTTTGCAACACAACAGACAGAGCATGCCCCCTTACCCAAAGGCAACATATTGCCATATTCTAATTTGGTAAAAAATTATTTTTTGTCCTTGCAGTTTACTGGTTTTACAATTTTGGTTTCTATAGTCTTAATTCTGGCAATTTTGGTTACTAAAATGTATCCTTGTCGTTTTAAAACCGAGCAATTCAATGAACGTTACAAATTCTGTCAAATTCCTTCTAAATTCTATCAAATCTCGTGCTTAAAACGTAGTGGAATTGATAGAATTTGTAACATGTCTTTGAATTGTTTGGATTTAAACTTACATGGATAAAATTGAAAAAACTGAAACTATGGGAATTGAAGTGATAAAATTGGCAAACAACATGGACTAACAGTGACTTTTTGCCTTCGAATTCTGTTATCAATTGAGCCCAAAAACCTGTATCTATTAAGACTTATTGCTTGAGAAGTTTGTTTGAGATGAAGACAAAAGTTGTCTCTTCTCTGCAAGTGGTAGAGTGCAGGCGTCCAGCTGCCCAACCATTATTCATTTCACGAACATCACCACTTCCCTCATTTTGTTGTTCAAACTCAAGAACACCCCTTTGCCTTTCTCTCCTATCTCAGTAAATTGAACCATAAACTTGGGAAGTGAAGGTAAATGGTGCCTTACAAATAGATAAACAAATGAAATACATCCTTTTACTATAACCACATTTTGCCCATAGAATATTTTATTAGGTTTAAATTTGACTTTTTAATCGGGAAGGAATTTGAGAATTTCAGCTGTACTGTTGCGTAGAGCTCGACGATATGAGTCCGTGGACACGTAGTGGGCTCAATTTGGAGTTGTAACGAGGAAGTTACGATCAAAAGAAACTCAATGGCATAATCGTAATTATTTAGAAATGAGATTTTTATAAAAACAGAAATTTCTCTCTCTCTCTCTCTCTCTCTCTCTCTCTCTCTCTCTCTCTCTCTCTCTCTCTCTCTCTCTCCTGCGAAACAGCCCCCCCTTTGTGCGACGGCAGCAACTTCTCCAAGTCGCCACCGCCACCACACGCCGCCACTTAGGGCGGCACCGGTCTTGTTCGAACCGCCACCTCCTCCTCCTCTTCTCATCCCATCCGGTCTTCACCGCAGTCAGCCACTCCAGCCGCCGAAAATTATAGAAAACCAGCGGTTTTCACAGATTTTTAGACCTCTTGTTCTCTCTCATTTATTCACCAATTCAGTCAAGTAAGGTATGGATTCTTGACTATTTTCTATGCTCTAGCTGATGGTTGGGTAGGATTTCTTTGATTTTGAGCCTAGGTTAGTTGATTTTCAATTTGAAATTCGGCCAGTTTTGGATTTAGTATTTCGGCTACTTCTGATCACTTTTTGGGGTAGACCCAAGAACAAAAGTGACTCCAAATAGGGTGTTATACCTAGGGTAGAAGTCTTAGCTCGAGATGTTGAGATTTTCCGGCGAAACGTTATCGCTTTGGACACCCACGTGCTGCCGGCAGGTGTGGCGGCGCGTGGGAACTGTAGCAAAGATGCATTTTTATCCCAAAGTGATCTCCTGGTCCTCATGAGCACGTAGGTACTTTCGGATTTCAATTTGGATACTGTTTGAGTCTCGAATGGATTTCGCCTATTGTGCGTTATCCGGATTCAATAGGTTTGAACCGTTGAATAGTCTTGAATTTAATATATGTTAATCTAGCCATTTCTAGGATCGTGTAGGAATTCACCGATCTCGTGAATCAGAGCCCTGAATGTTCCGGTTTAATAACTTAAAGTTTATGTTTATAATAACCGTTCGATCGTGCGATCGTGAGCAATCCGACCGTCCGATCTGGACCAAACTTGGAAGACGTATATCCTAAACCTTGTGGAACCTGCAGGAACTTTTGGATCAGAATTTGGAGGTCGTGGGCCCCGTGGGCCCGTTTGACCAAGTTTGGGTAATTTGACCCTTGGTTGACCGTGAGTCTTCTGAGGTAGTTTTACCTTCCTAGGAGGATTATAATGACCCTAGTGACAGGTCTTGAGCGTTGTTGAGTTTTGTTGATTATGTAGGATTAGGATATAAATTTCTTGTTTTGAATTCGGGGATTATCGGATGCTAGATTGTGGTTGAGGCTTATACAACTTTAGAACTTAATATATATTTTTATATATATTTATAAAGGTATAAAAAGAGTTTAGAATGTCAGTTTGAAGTGCTATACGCACTACCCTATGTAACTTCCCGAATTTTGATTACACTGTATCACCCTGTGATGATGAGGTCCCACGTGTCGTAGGTTATCCGGCGTGCAGACTGGCCCCATACGTGGCGTTGGTAGTTTCGGCGTGTAGGGAGATATTGTGATATTATGTTGAGGTCACACGTGGCATAGGTTATCCAGCGTGTTGACAGACCCCCATAGGTGGCGTTGGTAGTTTCTACGTATGGGAAGATTATGTAATATGATGATGAGGTCCCACGTGTCATAGGTTATCTGGCGTGCGGACAGGCCCCATACGTGGTGTTGGTAGTTCCGGCGTATGGGGAGATATTGTGATATGATATTGAGGTCACACGTGTCGTAGGTTATCCGGCGTGTTGACATATCCCATACTGGCGTTGGTAGTTCCGGCGTATGAGGAGATTATGTAATATAATGATGAGGTCCCACGTGTCGTAGGTTATCCGGCGTGCGGACAGGCCCCATACGTGGTGTTGGTAGTTCTGGCGTATGGGGAGATATTGTGATATTATGTTGAGGTCACACGTGGCGTAGGTTATCCGGCTTGTTGACAGACCCTATACGTGACGTTGGTAGTTCCAGCGTATGGGGAGATTATGTAGTATGATGATGTGGTCCCACGTGTAGTAGGTTATCCGGCGTGCAGATAGGCCCCATACGTGACGTTGGTAGTTCCAGCATATGGGGAGATATTGTGATATTATGTTGAGGTCACATGCGGCGTAGGTTATCCGGCGTGTTGACAGATCTCATACGTGGCGTTGGTAATTCCGACGTATGGGGAGATAATATAATATGATGATGAGGTCCCATGTGTCGTAGGTTATCCAGCGTGCGAACATGCCCCATATGTGGCGTTGGTAGTTTCGACATATGGGGAGATTATGTAATATGATGATAAGGTCCCACTTGTCGTAGGTTATCCGGCGTGCGAATAAGCCCCATACGTGGCGTTGGTAGTTCCGTTGTATGGGGAGATATTGTGATATTATGTTGAGGTCACACGTGCCGTAGGTTATCTAGGGGATTGACAGACCCCATACGTGGAGTTAGTAGTTCCGGGGTATAGGGAGATTATGTAATATGATGATGAGGTCCCACGTGTCGTAGGTTATCCGGCGTGCGGACATGCCCCATACGTGGCGTTGGTAGTTCCAGCGTATGGGGAGATATTGTGATATTATGTTGAGGTCTCACGTGGCGTAAGTTATCTGGCTTGTTGACAGGCCCCATACGTAGCATTGGTAGTTCCGGAGTATGGGGAGATTATGGGATATGATGATGAGGTCCCACGTGTCGTAGGTTATCCGGCGTGCGGACAGGCCCCATACGTGGAGTTAGTAGTTCCGGCGTATGGGGAGATATTGTGAAATGATATGATTTAGGTCACACGTAGCGTAGGATTTTCAGGCGTGATGACAGACCCCATAAGTGGCGTTGGAATTTTCGGCGTATGGGGAGATTATGTGATTAACAGAGAGATGAATAAAGGTATTGTATGTGTTTGGAATCGAGATTTTATGGAAAGAACTACGTGTGGCTTGATCCCTCAGTAAGGGTACGTAGGCAGCCTAGGGTAGTGCCTAGGTGCAGCCTAGGGTAGTGCCTAGGTGCAGCCGTGGGTCAAACTTTACTTGTGTAGTATTGAGTATGATGCGGACCTAGTCGTTGGTCCTGCTATTTGAATGAGAACGAGATGTGTTTGTATTAGGAGGTTAAAACCTCGTATGTTGGACGTTGAGAAAATTAAATGTAGTGGATTGCTTTGACATTCTTAAGTGTGATTGAATTTATTGTTTGCCTGGTTTAAGGTATTAATTGACTTAATACCATGCTTGGTGGTTTGTTTCGAATTGTCGGAAGGCCGAAGGCCATTTATGTGAATTGCATGAAGTTATATTGTGCGTGCTGCCTGTTGGGATATAAATTGTGAATTTTGTGCGGGTTGAAATTTTTGGAATTGTTCAAATTACAGGGGAGACTCTGCCAAATTTTCAGTAGAAAGTCTCGTTCTTTAGTACGTGGGCCCGGCATCGGGGTGATGTCAGAATTTCCACAAGATTCATCTCGGGTTTTGGGAAATTCAGGGGGGGTCCTGTTAATCTCACTCTTAACAAGTTTAAGAAAGGGATCGATTGAAGATGTTATGTTTGATGTCTTTGATTATATGGTTGGAGTTTATCTAATGAAGTTTCTGTTTGATAAAAAATAAAGGAAGAATTACAATTTTAGTCACTGGGGTTAGAGTCTATTTTAATTTTGGTCACCACACTTTCAATTTTCTGATTTTGGTCATCACATTTTGCATCGTCAGCAAATCAAGTCCAATTTGGGCATTTCGTCAGTTAAAACGCACTTGGTGCATGCGTGCATGGGCATTATTACCCTTTCGCCTCAGCCCCTCAATCAAAACTCCATTCGCGTGATTTCAAGCCACAAAATAATTTTAGGGTTATGAGATTTTCCCCAAAATGCTGGTCGATTTCGAGGGATTTGGGTTCGATATCATCCAATTGATCAAGATTTGAAAGGGTAAATCATAATTTGAAAGGGAATCATCAATTTCAAGTACTAATTCATCCATTTTGGGGGTAATTTCTTGTCTGATTTGGTGATATGTAAAGGAAACATAAGCATCTCTTGACTTGGAATGAATTTAGCCATAACATATGGCACATAAACATTTATAATGACGGATTGATTATGCTTATTCTAGTTAAGCTAAGATTTTTTCATTTTAACCGAAGCATCTTATGATCTAGTCTCTTTGAGCACAAATATATAAAAAGGGGAAAAAGGTACGAGAGTTTACCCTTAATGACTATTTCTTGGACAAGCCAAGAATGAGCACCTTTGTAATGTCTTATTTTCTTCCTCTTCTCACAAGCTCCTCAACCCAAGACTCCAAGAGTGAAGTCTTCTACCTTACCACACCAAAATGGAATGGAGATGAAGAGAAATCAACCTAGAGAACTTAGGTGCTAGTCTTTCTCTAGGTTGGACTGATTTTTGGCTAAGAAATATGAGAGTGAGGTGTCTCTCACATCAAAAACCCAAGAGTGGAATGCCAAAAACCCTAACTTCAAAATGTCAAAGTGTGGCTTATATATATAGCCAACAAGAAGATGCCTCTTGGGCTCATTTAACTTGTGTTGTTATACAACACATGTTCCCATGCCCAATGAGTCTTTGGGCTATTTTGTCCTTTGGCCCAAAATGCCTTTAAAGCCCAAATCGAGTCCAACAGTAAATTGACTTTACAATTAACATTTTAATTGTGATTTGTGACTTAACCAGTAAATCATATCCTTAGTCCGAATAGTTTGACTTGGTCAACCATTTTGGTCAAACATGTTGACTTTGACTTTGACCATTTACTTTCAACGTTTTATCTTCCTCATTTGTTTATCAAGTTTGTTTTCTATTCATTTGTTTCTCTAATCACATCTCTCGATGTGTGATCCATAGGTTCCATTTAGTAAGGTAGTGGGTAGTCTCAACTTCTCTAAGTTGACTTGTGAATTAAATTTTACTATTTAATTCTTCCTATCAGTGAAGGTCAATTATGATTGAACCTTTTAGGACTTCCATAAACCATGGTTGACGGCTAGCAGCATGTCATAGTTATCCGATCTAAATAGGGTGTAGGGAAGAACCTATTCAAATTGGAATGACTGTGCAATTGAATCCTTTTCTGTACAATACTCCTTATTCACATTATTAGATAATGTAATCTAATGGCGAATATCCTAATCTGAATTATTCCTTTATATGATTATCCTGGTAAGATTTAAAGACATTTTCTTTCAAATGTTATCCACTACTCTGCACAGAGATTTGATTAATCATATCCTTAGTATTCTCTCTCCTTACTGAGAGTAGAGATTCCTTGTTGTACATTCACTTGCCTTCATGAATTTATTGAGAGTCCTGATAAATACTTTTAGGTCATTTCTCCTACAACACAACTATATAGTGCCTTCAAAGACAAACAACATAGCCACAAGATATATATGGTCGCATTCTAGAACTCATGTATATGATCGCATTTAGTGTACTTGTTCTCCTGCAAGCACCTACACACATATCTAGGTGTCGATATACTCAATGACTTGAGACCTCATCATTCTCAATATATAGAGAAGATATTGTGTGGACTGGTCTTAACAGAATATCAATGTCTAATTGATACTCCTATGACCAGGAACATATTTAGGATTAAAGACCATAATAAGTCTTTATGTATACAACCTCATTACATAGTCTTCGTGTCCACTTTTATATTCCTAGGACTATAGTTGTTTTACTGTTGTGATAATAAACTAAATATCATGATTGAAAACAACTAGTCTTGCCCATGAATAACTTAGTAAGTTATTATAAAATATGTCTTTAACATTAATTATCATATAATTAGTTGGCATTAAGGGCATACTACTAACAATATGTCAATTTCAGTTTCTAAATTTCCCTATTTCTTGTAGTTTTTCGATTTCAGTTCCTACATTTAGCTGTGTTTCTTGTAATTTGCAGATGTTTAGTTTAGCTTGTCATGGATTGAGATACCCCTTATGTGGAGTTGAAATGAAAATACTTCTATCAACTACATAACAACATTACAATAGATATTTCTGGAAGTGTACAAGGAAATATATAAGGCATGATTTTGAATCAGTTTTATTTTATGATATGGATGATGTGCTTATGCAAAGTGGTTGTATGTGTTATAAAAATTATAGTTTTCCTCTTTCCGTAAAAGTTAAAAGCAAAACCCTTTATAATAAAAATAATATATAAAACAAATTGGATAGTATTTTAAGGTAAAATAAAACTAAATAAACAAATAATAGGTAAATAAAAGTAAAATAAATTAAGATTATGAAAGCAAGCTTGGTATGGTGAAGCACGTCAAAGACGCTATCCTAAAGCCTTTGTAGCCTCCCTATGTGCAGGTATTGACGGTCTACAAGACTCCAAGATACGACCCCTAATACACAGGCTCAGAGTCAGCTATGAGCACATTCACATTCGGATATAGATATCCGAGTCACAGAATCGTTGCCCAAAAATAATAATATAAGTATAGAAAGTATGAAAGGTAGAAAAGGAGAGAATCAGATTGTGGTAGTATGGTATTTTATTAGTATATCAAATGTGAAGGAGGAGTAGTCTTTTATAGGCATTCAAGAACATGTAACCTTTACCACATTAAACTAGAAAATTAAGGCAGTCAATGTAGAAAAAAAAGCTGAAAATTAACATTTATAACCTCCCACAATAAATAAAATAAAACAACCAAAATAATTAATAAATCAAAACGGTAAAACTTTTAAAACCTTTTTAAAATTCCAACTGTAAGATGTAGGGAGGTGTTGGCTGCAAAGGTTTCATATAGTGTGATGAAGTTGACAACACGAAAGGGAAGGACGATATCATAGGAATAGACTCGCAACGGATGGAAAATAATGGTAGCAAGGATTTGGTGTTTCAATCTATTCAGCTACAAGTTGGAGATGTTTTGAATCTACTCAAAGGAATAAAAGAGATGTTGTTGATAATTTGTATCTTGATTACTGTCAATGTGGTTAAAAAATGAGGTGCTTAGATGGTGCTTCAATTTGGGTAAAACATGCTTTGGTTGTAACATTTTGTTCAAACGTTTTGGTTGTAATATTGTGATCAAAATTTAGGGAAAGACTGCTTCAATTTGGATAAAGACATGTTTTGGTTGTAACATTCTGCTCAAGTGAAATGAAAACATTCAGCTCTTGTTTTGGTTGTTACATTCTTTGGCTCAAGTGAAATGAAAACATTCTGCTCTTATTTTGGTTGTAATTCACAACTTCATCATAAATGACATTAATACATATCCAATATAAGCTACATACACGTGCTGCAGTACACAGACTTGGTCATGGTTCATAAAATAAGCCAAGATGGAAGCAATATACACATGCTATAGTACACACATTTGGTCATGGTTCACAAAATAAGCCAAAATACAATGTCTTTAGAAATAATATACACATGCTACAATACACAGACTTGGCCATAGTTGACAAAATAAGCCAAAATACACATCCTGCATTATATCAGTCTACATCAAAAAGTCTCATCCCTTCAAAAATCAAGTATTCTGCTTCTTTGGAATAGGCATGCGTTGCTTTCTAGTAGCTTCCTTTTCAGGTGGTTTCCATGGAGCATAATTTCCAATGGAGCTTAGTCCACTAGAAGCATATGCATTTTGACTTTGAGGTACATGCTGTGGAGGAATGGGTGGCCTCATTCTAGTTATAGCATAAGCAGGTGTGATGAAAGTGCCACCTCTAGGACTTGTGTGCATGGTGTTTTGGGTAGGTGGTGGTGGAGGAGTTTGCAATTGGATGATAAGATAAATATTGGAATGAGAAAAACATGAGTTAGCAAAATTTCATCAACATAAGTCATCAATATAGGCAAATGTCTTACTGCTCCAGCATTGTAATATTTGCCTCCTTGTCTTCTTTGAGTGTTGGGAACACATTTTTTCCTCAGGCAATAACACAACAACAAATTATATATGTGAGCAAATGCCTCCTTGTCTTCTTTGAGTTTTGGGAACCCATCACATTGTAGCAATCCAGTTTCTATTGAGAATCCTAATTCCTAGAAGGGATATAGGCAAATATGTACAGCTTATTATGAATTTTAATATATCATATAAAGAGCAGTTTAATCATGAGACATTTTGTTTGGTCATCAAATTCTATGCCTTTATGCATCAACTCTACTTTTTTTTTTTTTTCACGCAATGAATGACTACCAAGTAACTTACGAAAGAAGTTCGAATGTGTTTATGCAAATAATCTCACGAAAAAATATTCACGAAAGATTCCTCCACCCTTTGAACTTCTCTTTCTTCTTCGTAAAAATAGATTGGAGTCAACAGACCACATCTGGGGGGTGTTGGTCAAAGGCTCTATAATGCCTAATCAATTACATATTCTTCAGAAATAATGCGGAGATAATGGAAATGTTGGAGTTTTCTCTTATAGGGAGAGCCAGGTGGCCGAAGCCGTGTGTGTGGTGGTGCCTGACCGTGAAGGAGAGAGAGGGAGAGATGAGCAAAATTGCTAGGGTTTTGTAATTACCTCAAAGGTGGTGTATGCTTGCCTTTATATAGTCTCCTTGCTTGGCTAGGGTTTGTAGAATAATTTCATATTTAATTGGAAGTATTCTTACCCAAAAATAGGTGATGGGATTAATCAAGAAAATTTGGTAGAAATCTCATCATTGATTTAGAGAGATATCCCTATCTTAAATCAAAGATAATTGCCCAATTAAATAAAATTTATTTAGAACAATGAGTTGACCTAAGGAATTCTCCCTCTTCCATGTGTCACCATTCTATTGGTGGTCCGAAAATATGTGTTCCCACAAATGCCCCCAGCTTTTGCATGGTGTGTGTACGGCATAGAGGAGATGTGAAATACTTATCGGGCTTTCCAACTGCGTTTGGAATCCTTTTGAGAGTTGGGCTCCTAGCTTGAGGTTGCTTTTTGATTCCTTGGAGTTGGGCTCCTAATTAGAGTAGGCCTTTGAGATTCCTTTTTGCCCAAGATGCCCAACCATTATAAATACAAGGCTTTCTCTTCTTAACTCTTCCGCTTGCAATCTCATCTTTCTCTACTTTCTAACCTACTGCGAAGTGAAAGATCTTGGAGGAGACGATTCTTTTTGGCTCGTTGAGAAGAGGAGGAGTTGTCGTGCACATCAAGGTAAGTTACGCTGGGTTTTTTTTTTCTTTTTTATTTGGGTTTTTATCACAAATGATCCATGAGGTTTGCGAAATTATCACCTTTTGTGATAAAACCCAAAAAATATTTAAAATATTGTTTAATCCACTTGGCATCCACATCAGCAATCTAATGGAAAAATTTTAAGGAATGTGACGGCGGGACCAAATTGATGTGTGAGGTGTAACATAAGAAACCAATAATGTAAGAAAAAAAATATAAAGGACCAAAGGTGATAATTTGGCAAACCTCAAAGACCATTTGTGATAAAAAAAAAAAAAAAAAAAGCCTTTTGATTTTTCTTCGCAATGAGGACTGGTTGGCCATGGCTCGTCGGTTGTTGTCGAGATGCGATGGCTGAAGTGACGGCAATGACTGCTGTCTTTTTTTATATCTTTTTTAAGTCGATGTTGCTGGAACCACGACCTGGCTGCTGGGCTACGACTTGCAACTGGGGTTGTGATGGGAAGAGCCGGTCTAGGTTGCACCTGCAGCTTGGGCTGCTTCTTGGGTCGTGCTGGTTGTTCAGCCCATGAGGCCTTTTTTTTTTTTTGGCGTCGCGTCGTGCCCTAGCTATTAGGTCGTGGCTTCGCTACGACTCAGTGGCTTGTGCCTTGTCTTGGAGGGCCTAGAGTGGTTTGGGCTAAGCTGGCGGCTTAAGCCGTGTAGGCCATTTTTTTTAAAACTACAATATAGGGTTCTTTTTGACTTGAGAATTTCTTTCTTTTTTCAGCTGCTCAACCATTATGTCATTTGACAAGGGAAGCTGATCATCAGGTTCACAAGTGCCCATGTATTTGTGGGGTGGCTCTTAAGTGTACAAGAAGAGGTTTGTGGCCAACTTGCACCATCTCACGAGCGAGGCACACTTCCAAAAATGGCGGACCCAGCTTGATTTTTCCATACCGGATGATATGCATGTCATGTTGGCGGAGCCTTCAATGGACGATGTGGCTCGTATGGACTCAAATGATCCAGATGCAAGGATCATCACGTTCCACCCATTCTACTTCTCTTTGAGCTTCTGATTCCCAATGTCAAAGTTCTTCAAGAGAGTGTTCCATGCCATGGGTTATGCTCTTAGTTAATGTACTTCAAATTTCTACTGTGTTGTGATCTGCTTTGATAATTTGAATCACTTTTCCGGCTGGGCTTAACTTTGTAGGAGTTCCTCTACTTCTTTGAAGTGAGGCCTTGTGAGAAGTACGTTTAACTTCACGCACACAAAGAGAAGTTGTTCGATAGCCTTAGTGTTAGCGTTCATGCATGGAGTACAAACATGCTAGAGGTTAGCTTCAGCGCCAACGAAGATGATGGTTCGTGGGTTCCCACCACTTACTACCATGGTATGTCACGACTACTGAGATATTGAGATATTCACCTAACTAAGTTATATCCTTTTCACATTCTTCATGGGGAGTATCGTGGGGCTGATCTCCTTGGGAGACTAGCCCTGCGTGACTACTTCTTCACAGACCTAGGCAAGCATGAACATCGGATCTCGTTCGCAACCTTTCATGCAAGTTGGTCATTGGACCTAACCTCGAATAAACACTCGATCTGCGCTGGCTATGACTCGGGGATGCTTATGACATGCCTGTTTGCTGAGCAGTCCATTCCTGTCCTTCTCCTTGCCTGCCCGTTCTTGCTCAACCTGACTGGGACCTCTCGAACGCTTGCTGGTGCATTAGTCCAGTAAGAGAGAATTGTTTGGAGCCCAATTGCATGCGACCTAAGGTTTCATTAGAGGTGTAATTGTTCCACGACAGAGCCGTAATTAAAGGCGGTGGCCGGATTGCCGTCATGGGAGGCCATGGCCTTGATGTGGGAGAGTCCACCCGTTCCGGCCATGAGATGGAGTGGCTGTAAGGCTGTGAGATGGTGCCATGCTTGTGGGTACAAGGCTTGGTGGCGGTGTAATGGCGTGTACCGGATTCAAACTCTCGGCTTTGGGGCCATAAGGTGGTAAGGCACCATGCGCTTGAACCCCGATGGCAGCCACGGGGCCGTGATGTGGATTCGTGGTCTCCACGGTGGAGTGTGGCAGTTGGTTCGACTTCGGGTCGTCATGTTGGCTCGGACCGATTGCAGATTGAGTCATTGCGGCAGCTTTGCTCTTCGTGCGTTTGCTTCCAACCATGGTTGCTTGGAAGGCTTTAGATACACGATGAATGGTGTTGAGGCCCAAAAAATCCACGATTGGGCCTAAATAAATTCCTGACCCAATACGGCACATTATTGAGAAAAGACCCAATTTGGAGCACGCAAAAGTCCGCCATGCACGAGTCACACTCCACATGCCATGCCAAATAAATAATCCATCATGCTAGGAATTGAGATTAAGATTATAAAATGCACTAGCTCTACAAATCCATGCTAATTATCCCGTCAAGCATCATAATAAAAAGCATGCCACGCCAAGCGGGAGATCATTATTTCCCACCTAACCATGCTACAAGCTTAAGTGAGCCCAAGCCACTCAAATGCTCGGGGCTTGCTTGAGTAGGTTGTGGTATGGATGGTAATAAGTTGTCATGAGGCCCATTGATGGGTTGAGAAATGGAGGTTCCGGGTTGCTTGGGAGCCTCGGAACTCGAACCCATTTCTTAGGCCCAAACATGTGGGTGAACACAAAGGAGGAGATAATCCATTACCTCAGCCAAAATAGCCCATTAACTTTACCAAATTAGCCCAACACCTCAAGAAAATAGGCCAACACTTGTTGAGGTTGGCCCATTCCCTTAATACACTAACTCATTACCTTGGGAAGGCCCAAATAGCTCAAGTGGCTTAGAAAATATCCAAAAAATCTCCAGCGCATGGTTTGAAATGAAACCACGATAGAAAACTAGGAGATGTTTGTATGCTCAGGCTATTGGGAGACTCCAACACATGGCCAAAGACAAACCCAACTTAAGCCATCAGAAAAACCAAAGGAAATCCATATGTGTAGGAGGAGTACCCATTGGACAAATGACTCTACCCATTCTCTTTTCCTCTATGAGCTCTATTTTGAAAACCAAGGAAGAAAGCAGGTGGTGCCTCACCCCCTATGAGGGAGGTTCAGCCAAACAAAAACCTTGGAACCCCAAAGAGCCTGTGACCCATGCGCTCTGGTTAAAGAAATTTCACCAAAAAAGAGTGAATGGAAAGAAGCAAAGGAAAAGTGAGAATGGAGGATCAATAGAATTAGGGTTCTAAGTGCCTATAAAAGGGAGCTTCCTCTACCCAGCAAAAACCATCATCTAGAGTGTGACCAAGCTTTGTCAAGCAACTGGAAATTCACTCAAACCACACCCACTACTTCACCACTAGCTACAACCTAATTCCACATCCCACTTTACAATTGTCCATAAAATTGTTAAGTGTACTAATGTGGCATAGGCTTAACTCTCTTTGACTCTACAAGAGCTTAAGAATGTTGAGCTTAACCTATTACACATTCGACTGAATAATCTTGATGATATCAATGATCTGCCTTGAGAGTTGCATCTTATGTAAATGTTTTCTTCATCTATTTTCTCTAGATACACATCTTAAAATCAATTATCTTTCATCCATAAGAAAATACCATTTTTTTAAAAAAGGTTTGAGCTTAAGCTACAAAAGTTCCGATTGGAGAATGGCTCCATGGTTTTAAGTAAATGATTTTTATACAACTTTGAAACCATTGAAATATAAGAATGTGCACCTTGATCAATTACAAAAGCAAAATGTAGTACCTGAACATGCACATATTTTATGTGAGCCACATAGTTGGATAGATTTGGATGTGTATCTAAGGTAAAATACTTGTGTAAAACAGATGCTGTCCTGATTAATTATTATATATAATGTATAATAATTTTTTTACGTGACAATTTATAATTGAAAAAGAATAGTATTGCGTTATTCCCGCTTCACCTAAGTTTTTCTAGTATTTAAGACTTTGAACTTGCCAAAAAAACAAGCAAAATGAATATTGAATGTCCAATGCCCGAGATTGCAATGATCTACAACCACTTACCCACGCATTACCATCAACATTCTTTTCTTTAAATAATTCGTTAGACAGATTATTATATAAATGCATACCTGCCACCACAACGTTATGTTTCCCTGATAAAGAGATGAACGGTAATGATAATATCACTCATGTCAATGGCGTTAGTGATAATATCACTCATGTCAATGGGCGGCCATGATGTATGTCTACTCCACTATAGTGGGACTGGAAGTACAGAAACATAACTTTTAAAGACAGAAACAGAAAGAAAGAGAACGTAATAAGGAGGAGAATTCTTTCGGACAAAAAAAATATTGTAAAAAACAAAACATTCAGAAGGAAAGAAAAAGAAGTTGGCGTCGTGATTGACCGAGTGGTTTCTTCTTTTTTTCTCTTCTTTTTGTGCCGTCCCATTTCCTGTCTGTCAAAAACTGAAGATCAAAATATACCAAAAACACATACATGGATACATACAGCTTTCCTTAGCTGTTTTGCCTCATGTTCCAAACTCCACAAAAGCAGAAAAGAAAAAGAGAGAAAGCAAAGCTGAAGATTCCCATTGCCTTTTCTTTCTTTCTTTGGTTTTTCATCTGGTCTGGTCAGCCTTTCACTACCAAGGTACTCTTCATTTTTCTCTTTCCCTAGCAAAAATCTCAACTTTCTTTCAATTTCTGGCTTTCAGGTATTGGCTTGATCTGCATCTGATTGCTTTGAATTTTCATTTGCTTCAACTTTGAGGTGGGTTTTTGCTCTGACTAATTCTTTTTTTTTTTTTTTTTTTTTTTTCACAAGCTTTTTGCTTTTGGTTTTGATCTATAATCTGTTCAGTGCCCATATGAGTATGTTGACTGGTTAATTTTCTATTCATACAGATTGGAACTGAAATTAGTATCTATATTCAATATCCACCGGAAGTAAAGAAAACAGAGAACATGGGAATAGTGTTAGAAATTGGAGTTCAAATCAGAAAATTTGCCATCATATCAAAGAGAACATGTTACAGATTAGTTGGCAACCATCCATTTCTTGTGGGCGTGCTGCTTTTCCTGATATTTCTGTACAGATCATTTCCTTTTGCGTTTTCTCTTTTGGTGTCTACATCCCCTGTTTTAGTCTGCACTGCTGTCCTTCTGGGCACCCTTTTGAGTTTTGGCCAACCCAACATACCCGAGATCGAAAAGGAAGAGAAGCTTACCCACGATATTGCTTCTCTTAAAACTGGGGTTTCAAGGGATGACACTTTTGTTGTGGATAGAGATGGCAGCTTTTCCACAGAGAGATTCTCAGGAAAGACAAGGGATGTTGTCAGTAGTGAGGTTGAGGATCATGATCCACAGAGAGATTCTAAGGTCAGTAGTGAGGTTGAGGATCATGATGGTTCCTCTGTTTATGTGCCACTTATCAATGAGAATTTGAAGCACACTCAGAATGAGAAGAGAGTGATTGAGGGTGTGGAGAGAGAATTAGAGAGTCCGGAGTTGGATAACCAGAGAGACCCTCATGATGAAAGATTGGGGATTGAAGGAGTTGAATGGGATGTGGAAGCTGTTGAGCAGCAGTATACTTTGGTTCAAACAGTAGAAGATGATATATCTCCCCGTGAGTCTTACAGGGCTGATCACTTGGATTCTTCTCTGGGTGTGGGTGGCAGTGCTGGTGATGATGAGGCTGACGAAGATGTCAATGATGAGGCTTCAGATTCTGAGTCAGATCGGGCGGAGAGTTCCTCACCAGATGCTTCAATGGCTGACATCCTTCCTATTCTTGATGAGCTACACCCGCTTTTAGACTCAGAAGCTCCAGAGCCTGCTCACATGTCCCATGATGAGTCTGAGTCTGATAGGAGCAATGCTGGCAGTGTTGAGTCAGACAAGGAAACTGAAAACCTCGGCAGAGGAGTACAAGGGGATGATGGGGTTGATTATAATGACGGTGATGAGGAAGAAGCACAGGGTGGGAAGGAGGATGAAAGCGAATCTGCAATTATCTGGACAGAGGATGACCAAAAGAATCTCATGGATTTGGGGAATTTGGAGCTTGAAAGGAACCAACGCTTGGAGAATCTTATTGCAAGGAGAAGAGCAAGGAAAAGCTTCAAAATAACGGCTGAGAAGAATCTAATAGATTTTGATAGTGCTGATCTTCCCTTTAATATTGCACCAATCTCAACAACAAGACACAACCCATTTGATCTTCCATATGATTCCTTTGATAACTTGGGGTTACCACCCATTCCTGGGTCTGCTCCATCAATTTTGTTGCCAAGACGAAACCCCTTTGATCTTCCTTATGAGTCAAATGAAGAAAAACCTGATCTCAAGGGAGACCATTTTGAGCAAGAGTTTATGGCATTTCACTCCAAGGATGCATTCTTCCGTAGGCATGAAAGCTTCAGTTTGGGACCATCCAGCTTAGGTCATGCCAAGCAAGAGAGGCAAGATTTTAAGTGGAGACCTGTTTTTGTACCAGAACGGTTGGCTTCAGAAGGAACAAGCAGTTCCTCATTTCAAAGACAATCAAGTGAAGTTAGTGATTCAAAGTTGAGTTCTCTTCCTGATACTGAATCAGTCAGTTCTGCAGCAGATCTGGATGAAAGGAAGTTCAGTGAGCAAGACTTTACTAAAGAAGCAGAAGTGATATCCAACATTTACCATGCTCCTTATCTTGTTGAGCATGAAAGTCATTCCTCAGAAGATGTAGATTCTCTGGATATGGAACAGGCTGGGAAAAGGGATGTTCAACATGATGAGCCTGCAATAAAATTGGGGGAGTTGCAAAATCCGGATCCAAGCTTGTCTGGTACAGGGGGTGTAGCCACTCTTGTGGAACATATTTCTAATGAAATTCATTTGAAACCAGAACCAGTTGAAGAGGACAAAACCAGTAGGTCAAGCTTGTCATCATTGTCAGAAGTGGACGAAAATATTTCAGATGTGATGAAAGGTGGATCGACAAGTTTAGAGGCAGAAGGTGATATCATCAAGGAGTTTGTAATTTCACTGCAACCTTCAATTGAGGAGTCAGAAGTCCAATTTATGAGCAGGGCGGTGGATGACAATGAACATAAAGAGCCAGTCTATGACTCAAGTCCCCTACCAACTGAAAAGATCCTTTCCTTTAACTCTATCTCTTCTGATATGCAAGCTGATATATCAGAAATGGTTACACCTCAGGCATCAACTGAAATGTATGTTGTAGACCAGGATTCTGAAGCGCCTGGTGAGAGCACGGAGAAGGGTACTTCAGGCTATGTAGAGATAAATGGTTCCACCTCAGAAGTACATGCATCAGATGAAATTGAAAGAAGCTTGGGAACATGCAACCAACTCAACTTAGCATGTCCTCACTTAGAGGAAGAGATCTATCTCCCTAAGAATTTAAATGTGAAGACAGCTTCATCAGATTCTAGTTATCAATCTGTTCTTTCCGAAAAAATGCCATCTGAACAGGAGAAAGTTCTTTCCTGGTCAGATAAATCCATGGTTGAACCATGCTTTGATGATCATGCGGAAGCACTTGTTGTTAATGAAGAAGTAGATGACGTAAAGGAGATTGATGCAGGGTTGCTGTCAGAACTAGATGCAGGGTTGCTGTCAGAACTAGATGCAGTTGGGGACTTCAGTGTCAAAGAAGTTGTTGGTGAGCCACTGCATACTGATGAGCCCATACAAGAGGAAGCAAATGTTTCGAGGACTGAATTTGGGGATTCAAACCTGTCAGAATCGAACCTGGAGCTACTAGTTCCTGAAGCAAGATCGATTGAAGATATTGACATGGCTTTTAAGCAAATTCAAAAGGGACTCGATGTTGAGGAAGTCATTCTTCCCAGTATTGTTGACAATCAGCTAGCGGTGGAAGCAGCCGAAAATACTGTCCAGACCAGTTCAGAGTTTCCAATTGTTGAAGCAAGATCTTTGGAAGATATTGTCACTACTTTAAATCAAGTTTCAGAAAGTAGTGTTAATGTGCTTCCACAGCTGATGGATTCAGAGGATCAGTCAACAGAATTACCGTTGGAATATATTCATACCATCTTGAAGCAAGTCTCAGAAGGTAATAGTATTGGTGAGCTGCCAAATCCATCATATTCAAATGATGGGTCGGAAGAAGTAGGAACTACTGCAGTGGGTTCTTTGGAGGAGATTGCATCAAGAAATATAGTATCAAGTGTTCAAGAAAATATCACTGCATGTGATGCTTTGGAGCAAGTCTCAGAAAGTCATGTTGATGAGCTGCCAAAACCAACATCAAATTCAGAGGGATTAGAAGAAGTTGGAATTAATGCAATGGGTTCTATGGAGGAGATTGCGTCGAGCAATATAGTATCAAGTGCTCTAGAAAACATCAGTACTCAGACTGCTTTGAAGCAAGTCTCAGAAAGTCATGTTGATGAGTTACCAAAACAAACATCAGATTTAAAGGAGGGGTCAGCAGAAGTAGGAACTACTGCAATGGGTTCTACCAACGAGATTGCATCAAGCAATATAGTATCAAGCGAACAAGAAAATTTTACTACTCATACTGCTTTGAAGCAAGTCTCAGAAAGTCATGTTGATGAGTTGCCAAAACCAACCGCAAATTCAAAGGAGGGATTGGAAGAAGTAGGAGATGCAATGGCTTCTTCTACCAAGGAGATTGCATCAACTACTACAGAACCTGGTGTTCAGGAAGCTATAACTACTCCTACTGCTTTGAAGCAAGTCTCAGGAAGTAATGTTGATGAGCTGCCGAAATCATCAAATTCACAAAGTGGATTTGCAGAAGTAGGACCAAATGCAACGGACCTACCGATTGAGAATATAAGACACGAAAACTGAAGAATGTTTGGCGGTTTCCGACTTTGGTCTTCCAATTTTCTTCTGCAACAGGCTCTTTCTGTTTTTTCCAGTGTGATTATAATCATGTTGTGGTAAGTGGTAGTTTCTTTCGGTGATTATTTGATTGATTGATTTCTTCAAGAATGAGTTTTTGGTTTGATTTCTTGAAGTGTGCAATTTCTTGTTTTGATCCTACGTTGTGAGAGTTGAGTGAAAGGTTGGCTTTGATCATCAGTATTGTAAATTATATTTTTGATGTAAAAATTGAGCATCTCATATTTTCTAGATATGCGTTGGGCTAGTTTCGTCTCTCTATATTTTTGAACTCTTCCCGTATGTGTGGTAAGAACCCTGTCTCACCATTAATTCCAAAATTTTCAATTCTTTCTGACCGGAATTTTATTTTATTTTTCTTAGTTGGCTGTTAAATCCGATCAACCTGTCGCAAACCCAAAAACTGTAAAGCTTATGCAAAGCGTCTTAAAGTACAGAGTTCATACTAGTTAAGTGGTATGCAAGAGTTTGTTGGTCCTATTTCAAGTTGGCTGCCGACTTATCTGATTTTGCCTACCACTTTTTGGAGTTGGTCGGTTCATTGAAGAATAAAAAATAGGCTTATTTATTGTAATACCTCTTGAAATTTTGGTCAAATCTCATTTTATCCTCCGAAAGTTAAAATGACCCACTTAACTCTTTTGACCAAGGTTTTGTGTTCCACTTCATCCTCTACCGTTATATCTATTTATAACTCCGTCAATTTTGATGACGTGATAGGGCGATTTTAGTCTTTTTTTGTACAAGTAATGATGTGTCATGTGCAGACTCCACTTTGGTTTTTTTTTTTTGGTTGCTTAAAGTGGACTAAAATATTAATTTTATAAAAAAAAATTAATTACTTATTTAATTAACAAATTGAAAAATTAATATCAAAAAATTATCTTCTTCTTCATATCTCTCTTTTCCCCAGCAACCACCGCACACCAATCCCTCCTACTCCCCACTGCCACCTCCTGTGTCCTTCCACCATATAAACCACCAGCACCACCATACCCACATATCCAAATATCAAAATCTACCATCTAAATCACCATACCCACCATAGGGATTGAAGAATTTACGAAATTGTTTTGAAGATCAAGGTACTGGAGCTCCCTAAGTTGGCCTATAGAGGATGGAATTTTTCCTTCAAGTGGATTTTGAAGTAGGTCAATATGCTGAAGACCATACATCAAACCAATATTTTCAAGAACTAGGCCACTAAAGTGGTTCACTGCTAAATGGAGGCGTTTAAGATTGGGAAAGTTTTATGGCAGCGGTTCTTGGAAATGGTTAATGGAGAGATTGAGATA
Source organism: Prunus persica (assembly GCF_000346465.2). Lineage (NCBI taxonomy): Eukaryota > Viridiplantae > Streptophyta > Magnoliopsida > Rosales > Rosaceae > Prunus > Prunus persica. The sequence continues at coordinate 4,139,477 of NC_034015.1, forward strand.
TTCAAGTTGGCCTAGATTGGTAAATACATGTTTTGGTATTTGGCTAGCAAAGAAATTTCCAGATCCAGTCCGTCGATGGAGGCCGTGTTTTTAAGGAGTGGACTAAGGGTTTGGGTTGATGGGTTGTGTTGGGAAAGAGGGGGCGGGTTCAGAATAAGGGGCTAGGGAAGGGGAGGTCGTGGCGGGGTGTGTGACCATGTGGATGTCAGGACTGGGCTTGGGAGAAGAGAGAGGAACAGAGAGAGAGGTAGGGGTGTCTTGAGAAGTTGTGTGGTGGGACGGTGGTAAGTGTTGGTTGCTGGGTGGGTGATGTTGGATAAGGTTAGAGTGGTGGCGGTGAGGGTGGCTTTGGGTTGGGTGGTGGTTGTGGTCTTACGGTGTGAAGTTAGAGGAAGGGGAGGGGACGACAGAGGGAGGGAGATGGAGAAGAAGAGATTTTTTTAATATTAGTTTTTTTTTTTTCCATTTTTGATTTTTTTTATATTAACAAATAATTACATTATTTAATTATTTAATTTTAATTTTTTTATATTAATATTTTAGTCTGCTTAAGCAGAAAAAGTGGGGCCTGTCATCACTTATGCTAAAAAGACTAAAATAGTCATACCACGTCATTAAAACTGACAGAGTTATTAATGGAGATAACGATAGGAGGCAAACTGGAACACCAAACCTTGGTTAAGGGGATTAAGTGGGCCATTTTAACTTTCGGAAGGTAAGGTGAGATTTGACCAAAGTTTCAGAGGATACTACAATAAATAAGCCTAAAAAATAAGTAGGTTTTACCCGAGAACAATGTGCCTTGCTCAACACAATGTGAACGAATGTCCTTACCACAGATTTTACTTTGTTTTTAAAGAAAAATATTACCAACAAAACATTATGGTTGAACTTGAATGATTAGAAATACAATTCTCGGGGCTTTTAGCTCAAGTGGTTTAGAGCAATTACCTATGCACCAAGGTACTGTGTTCAAATCCCCCTTCCCCAATATCGCTTGTATAAAAAATAAATAAAAATACAGTTCAAGAAAGGGATGGCTAAGGTTCCCTACCTCCAGATACAAACTTCCCCAGAGGTAAGGATAGACCCAAAATAAAATAACGGTCCATCTTACAAGTGACTATCAAAGACCAAATTAAATTAAAATCTTGCACATGATTCCAAAACTATCATTTTGCATCCGGCATTTAAATGTGTATTAGAAAATACAATACACTAAATGGAGAGAAAAAGTTCATGTCCTTCAATATCCAAAAAAGATTGGGGGCAAGACATTAATAAAAAGGGTAAAGTGAACAAAAGGACATGACACTTTGTTAGGCAAGTTAGCTATACATTTAAAGATATCATACCAAATGATCCGATTGTTTTTGTTTCTTTTGTGATGGCCCAGAAATAGTCCCAACCTGAAACCACAGCAGAAGTTCAGATACATCGTTTTGCAAGAATGCAATAGAAGCATTGCACCTTAAATTCTCACATCAATATTAATCCAGAGGTATTTGCTGCAAATTTCATTTTACTAAATAAAGAAACTGTTAATTTGTTGTTATCTTTATTTGTTTAGCAGAAAATATCTTCACATTTAAGATGATAGATATGTTTTCTTGGTAATTGCTAATGTTCTATGCTTAAAGAAATTCAATAATTTTTTGTAAATTTTGGAAACTGGAGTTTGCCACCGACCAGTGAAGGTTATTGGCAGCCAGCCAGTAAAAGGTGATCACTGATGTTGTTAAATGAGTTGTTAAATGAGTCTTTTAGTACTTCTTACTTCTCTATTATTTGATGGGTCTTTTAGTATTATAATGAGTATTTTAGTGCTTATAGGAGTGTTGGGGAGCTTTATTTGAAGCCTATAAATATTAAGTGTAACTTATGTCCCAGGCAACACCCGCATCCCTATATCTCTACCCTACAGTTCAGACGAAAAATCATCAACATAGAGAAAGCAAAATACCAATAAGTTAGAAAGCAGTATGCCTACCATGCTTGAGAGTTGTTCCTTGATGTAAGTCAATGATCTCAGCATCGCTTCAAGAGTGTCCCTAGTCAGTTGAAACTTCACCTCGATTTCATCTAAAGGAGATTTGGTATAATCTTGCAACTTGAAAAAATAAATAAATAAATTACATAATGTGTGTGAAGAAAAATGACCAAACAAATTAATGGGACCGCCACATGAAAGGGACGACAAACTTTGAACTTTATTAAAGAGGCACACATGCATGAAGTCATTGTCAAACTATAACCACCAGAAGCTATATAAAACTCAAGAAAGTGAAGTGCAAAGGAAAGTCTCTTTAATCCCATTTCATTTTTATTACACAGCTGGGCAAACAAATCAGATGCGTATCAGCTAGCATAAGAACTCAAGCTTGAATTGAAACCGATCACTTGTCTTAATGAAAACCATTTTAACAGAAATCGTCTTGCAGTTGTTTTGTTTGGGAAGTCTGTTTAAATAAAAAGTTTTAGTAGTATAAAAAAAAATTTAAAACAAATACAAACTAATTTTAGTTGGTCTTGCAAAAATTTCCAATTCCATATGGGGAAAGATTTGGTGGTGGCACTTATATGGGGAGAACTAAGGGAGCTTGGAGAGGTTAAGGCTTAAGAAGCTTAATATATGTTAGTGAGGTATGTATCAGTTTTGGGTTCATTAAAAGATTAGAAGGTACATCGTAAATTGAAGGTGAAATGGTATTGGTATAGTACTATATTTACATGATATTTTACCGGTCAAGTAAAAGAAAAATGTTGATAATTCTAGTTAAAATGGGAAGGCGTGCATTTTAGGGTTTAGGGTTTTGCTTTTGCAACTGGGATTTTAATGAGTTAAATTATATAGAGAATATAATAAGCTTTACATTGAATGCTAGTTTGCTATTTTCCTGAAATCCACGCAGTCTTTTCATTTTTCAGTAAAATCTAAAGGGCAGTAGAATTCTGGAAAACTATTTGGCAGCAATATATGCTCATAACATGTTTCTTGTACAGTTGTACTTGATTATGTTTCATAAGTCCCAATCCCATGAGATTTTGAATGCTTAAATTTTATATGTGCACCTTTCTATTTATATATATATATATATATATATATATATATATATATACACAGTTGACCTCATTCATGCTATATTTCAATTGCCTTGTTCGAAATTCTTTTGGAAAGAATTCTTCTCAGAATTTACCTACCTTAAGATTGATGACAGCCACTCTATTAGCCGGCCCTGAGTTACAGTTCTCCATGGTCCAAGTCATTGACTTTAGGCGAGGTAGAATTCCCTGCATATCAAGAGAAGTCAGTAGTGAGACGATTGGGAATTCCTAAACCTATAAACATTCCCAAAAAAAAACATGATATCCAAGTTTACTACAGCTGAAGGGAGAAGAAAGAGATATAAGTTGCATGTTCAATCTAAGACCTGAAAAATCAAACTAGTAGACATCTTTTTCTACAACATAAACATTTTTGCCTTGGAATCTATTAAGAAACCATAGAGAAAACTAGAAGCGTCCCACATCCAATAATATCATTACCACATAAGGTTCAAAAAAACACCAGCATAGCCAATTATATTAGAAAGAATGCGACTTGCAATAGAAAGCCATGAAGTAAGTATGAAATTAATTATCATACAAGAAACCAATCAAGCAATCAACCTCACCACCTGAAGAATTGGAGGAGACATGGGAGTGAGCCGAGACGCATTGGTCCCAGTAACAATCGGTGTTGATGAAGCTCCAAAATCGCTAAATGAGCATGAGCTACCCAAAGTCGTGAAAGATGGCGGCACACTTGTCTTGACCTGATACGAAACACTAGTCCTTGGCAATGAACGCTGGGAAAAAAAAAAGAAAAAAAAAAAGCAGAGTTGAGTATACGAATGACAATGGCAAAGAGAACCCAGAAAACATATGCAAAAACCGATCAAAATGCAATTTTAAAAACTCGGGGTCAAAGTAGGTGCAGCTAACCAGCTGTTCTCGGGCTACTTCATCCTTCCATTGAGACTGATACTTGTGGAACAACACCACCAAACTGCTCTGCAAATCGAGCGGTAAATCGGGAGGGAAGAGCTTCAAAAGGTCATCACCAGTGAAGTTTTCATGTACCCATTTTCTGATAAGCGATCGAAGGCATGCCAAAACCTGTTATTTGCCAAGAAAAACAAATGGGTATGTAAATTTGTTAAGAAAAACAAATGGGTATATAAATTCGTTAAGAAAAAACAAATGTTATGTAAATTTTTTCTACAGAAATTAAGAGAGAGAGAGAGAGAGAGAGAGAGAGAGAGAGAGAGAGAGAGAGAGAGAAATACGTACGGGATGGAGTTGTGAAAGAGAAGGCAGATTGAGGAGAGATTGGAAGTGGGACTTTTGGTGGGGGGAGTGGAGACCGGTTTTCCTGGTTTTCCAGAGAGTGCAAAGCAATTGGTCAAGTGCTTCCTCTGATTTTAGGGCTGATAGCTTATGCAATTGCAGGTGCAGTGTGTCCTCCATGACCTCCATTCTTTTCTCATTTGTTCTGTTGGGTTCTTGTGGCTGCTGCTCTGAGTAGAAGAAGAGACAGCTCATGCGCCGACGGGAGCCACACGGACCATTGAGGAAAAGCCCAGTCTGACCTGTTGTGGGTCATTGGCCAGCCCGGCCGTTGTTCAATGGGTTAGGCTTGAGCTAAAGTGTCTAAAGTCTAGTCCAACTCATACATCCAACCCATTTGAGCCGAAGAATGTCTAGCCCGGCCACCCATAAAAGTTCTGCCCGCAAAGCCATATACAATAACAGTTAACTTTAAAATTAAAAAGGGGTTAATTTCATTTTACTACTTGAAAGTTTCCTGAAATTATGATTTTACTACACAGTTTTTTTTCGTCTAAACTTCGTATCTAAAATTTGATTTTTCTACCACTTTCATCCTCCGTTAGTTTAACTATTAAATTATCCATTAAATGATGACTTGACAATCAATGGCCTATCGAAACTCAAATATATTGTGTCACATCAGTTGATAAAAAAAATTTAAATTATCCATTAACAATTAAAATAATTGAAAAAAAATAAACTCTCTGTCCTCTCTCTACAACTCACGAGTCACAACACACTACTTTTCACCCCACCCCCATTCCAATCGCCCATCACCTCCCCCATTTCTCTCTCTCTCTCCTCCCTTCCTGAACCAAATCCGCATCCTGCAACCCGATACAAGTAAATCCCAGATGCTAAAATCAACACCATAACAACATAACTGATTGCGATGCCAGCATCTACCCCATTAGACAACGAAGACGAAGAAGAACTCAACTGAAACACAAGAAAAATGTTGTTGTGGTCGATGCTGATGTGGTTTCCATATGGGTCGTTGAACTCTAGGTTTTGCCCAGTATCAAACTCAATGACAAGCAACGGGGCGACGATGGGGATGGTGGCGTTGGTAAAGAGTCGAAGTATTGGCTGGCGAGGGTGTTGGGGGCGAGGTGGAGTTGGAGAGGACAAAGCATAAGCTGAAGCCTAGGCTTGAAGCGATCTTGGGGAGGACGGAGAAGACACAGGAGGTGGAGAAGGAGGTGGAATTGGAGGTGTGTTTCATGGTGAGCTCTGTTGGGTAGAAGATGCGGCCATCCCTAATATAGGGAGGACTGGTTCAGGTACGAAGGAGAGAGATGGAAAAGAGAGAGAAGGAGGAAGGTGATGGGTAGTTGGAATGGGGGTGGGGTGGAAGGGGTTGGTGTGGAAAGGGGTGGGTCATGAGTTGCACAGAGAGGAGAGAGAGTTTTCCACCACAAAATTTTTTTAAATTTTTTTCTTGAGTTTTTTCCATTATTTTAATTGTTAATTGATTATTTTATTTTATTTCTTTTATTTTGTAATTTTTATTTTTATCAGCTAATGTGGCACAATATGTCTGAGTTTAAGTGGGTCATTGATTGCCGTGTTTTGACCCCAAAAAAACTTTGATTACCACGTCATCATTTAACAGATAACTTAACAGTTAGATTAATAGAGGTATGAAAGTGGTAGAAAAATCAAATTTTAGGTAGGAAGTTGAGATGAAAAAATTTTTATGTAGTAAAGTCATAATTTCGGGAAATTTCCAGATAGAGAAGGATGGTATACCATTAGATAATCAAATCCTTACAAGATGAATAGCATGTATTAGGTAGCCTCGTTAAAATCTCTCTGAGGAAAACCCAAAGGGACAAAACTTCATATGAGAAAAGAGAACCACACATGCCAGAGATTACAAGAAAGTCAAACATAAAACACTATCAGGAGAGTCCTCAATTAGATAATCCCGCAACCAAAGTGTTGGGTTAGTAAACCAAAAAGACAAATCATCCTCACCAAGATTGAAAAGCGCAAGAGGATCTACAAACCCACTAGTAGTACAGGGAACAAAACAAGCAAAAAAGAAAGGCAATAAGGCGAGAATTTGTCTAATTTCCTCAACAAGAACCCCTTTCGCAGCATAGTAAGTGTCACATTTCGGGATCGGCTCCGCCGTAGCATGATATTGTCCGCTTTGGGCCTCCCTCTCTGCCCTCAAGATTTGTTTCTGGGAACTCATGAGCAACTTTTCAGTGGGTCACCCATCCTATGATTGCTCTAGCCCCAACTCGCTTAACTTCGGACTTCCTATGACTCTGTAGCCAGTAAGCTCCCAAAAGGTCTCGTGCTAGATGGAGGTGAGCATGTACATATAAGGCACTTTACCACCTCTCTGTTGGTCGATGTGGGATGTTACAATCCACCCCCCTTAGGGGCCCGATGTCCTCTTCAGCACACTCGCACCACACGGTAGAGTGACTCTGATACCAAATTGTCACATCCCGGGATTGGCTCCGTCATAGCACGATATTGTCTGCTTTGGGCCCCCCTCTCTGTCCTCGCGATTTTGTTTCTGGGAACTCACGAGCAACTTCCCAGTGGGTCACCCATCCTGGGATTGCTCTAGCCCCAACTCGCTTAAATTCAGAGTTCCCATGACTCCATAGCCAGTGAGCTCCCAAAAGGCATCGTGCTAGATGGAGACGAGCATGTACATATAAGGCGCTTCACCCCCTCTCCGTTGGTCGATGTGGGATGTTACAACAGGTCTTTTTCTTGAGAAGCAATTGAAGAGCAGCCAAGGAGTCAGACTCAACTACTAAAGGCGAGAAGGAAGTGTCCACCGCAAAGGATATTCCAATTTTTAGAGCAAACAACTCAGTGGCCAGTACCGACAGCAAACTGGGTGTACGCATCACCACCACACCACAAACTTGACCATAGGAATTCCTTACCACCACACCAACCCAACTTAAGCCAGAGGCCAAACTAAGCGCACTATCAACATTGAGTTTAAAATAACAAGGAAGAGGAGGTTGCCACTGTTTCTCAGGAGTCGGCAAAGAAGACCGCCTATAATGAAGAAGTAAGATATTCTAAAACTTAGCATCATAGTTTTTCACACAAAAAATAATTTGCTCACGGGGCAAAACAACATAATCAAACAAAACAACATTACAAGCATTCCAAAAAGACCAAAGAACAGTCGCAAACAGAGAGTGTTGGGTACTAAGGATAAGGTCCCACGTAGCTAGCAACCAGCTTGCAGTGTCTTGACAAGGTAAAGCAACAAGAGATGAAGTCCAACCCAATTTTTCCCATACCAAGGAACTAGCCACACAATTGTGAAGAGCATGAAGAGTTGTTTCAACCTATCCAAGGCAAACTTAAACAAAGGACATTTTGGGTGATTTTTCATTGATAAAGCACATCAAAGGTAAGGAGGACATTCTAGGCCAAAGGCCATAACATATGTTGCACTTTCGGTGGTACCTTTAACTTCCAAAGATTTTCCCACAACTTCTAAAAAGTTGAAGACGAAGACCTAGAGGTAGACAAAGAAGCCATCAGTAACCACTCTTGACCGTATACCAGCCATTACGAGTAAAATGCCAAATGTGACGATCACCATTATCACATACCAGAGGAATAGAGTGAATGAGCTTAGCTTCAAGAAACGTAAAGAGATGATAAATTTCAGAAATATTCCAATGTCAGCTAGCAGTAATAAGAGCACTTACTTTTGAGTCCACATGAAGGATGGGGGTAGATTGAACAGTAAAATTAAGGTGGTGATGTACCTATCGATCACCATAAATTTTTTCTAAACGTCCATCTCCAATGCGCTAGCGAAGACCACAAGAAATGAGCTCACGACCCTACAGGATCGATTGCCATGTGAAGGGTGTCGAACCCTATTAGGCATGCAAAAAATCAAAGTCAGAGAAATATCGGGCTTTGAACATCTGGGCGATTAAAGAATTAGGAAATTCCAGGAGACGCCATCCTTATTTGGTGAGTAAGGCTTGTTGAAAAGTAACAAGCTTGCGGAAACCTAGACCTCATTCAGTCTTATGCTTACTTAGAACTTTCCAATTCTTCCAATGGCTACCTTTCTCACCACCCTTCCGACCACCAATAACAAGCAAAATACCGTCAATCTCGGAACATAAACTAGTATGGAGGCAAAAAAAAACCTCATAGAATAAGTAGGCATGGCCTGACACACAACTTTTATAAGCACCTCTTTTCGAGCTTCGAAGATAAGTTTGCCTTCCCAACTAGAGATTTTCTTCCAAACACAATCTTTAATAGCACATGAAACATGTGTTTTATATGTTTGCCAGCAATACTACGAAGACGCAAGTAGCGTTCATGACAAGGGACAACTGGTACTCCCAATACTACTTGGATTTGGACTTGAACTAGCTCATAGGTAGACGAGCTAAAACAAAGGCTGACTTTTTAAAATTTATTTGTTGTCTAAAAGGATTTTCGTACCTGTGCAAATAGGTTAAAACCACATGAAGTACTTGCAAGAATACAAGGATATTGTAGTATAGATGCTCATGCAAGGTCGTTTTCCTCAAGGACTATTCAACAATTTATGTAAAAACAAACTTTAATTAACTACTTGAAAATAAAGGTTAAGAAGGATGATTATGAAATCGTTTAATACTAAAAACAAATGTTGATTAAAAACAAATATGATCAAGGAAAAGAGTTTTTAAAAACCAATTTATAAAAACACTAGGGTTTCACTATTACCTAGCAATCCTATGAATTTTTACCAATTACTTATGATCTACACATGCCACTTTGAAGGTTAGGTTTTCCTAATTTAAATTCTACTCGGAACTTCCAACATAGAACGTATATCCAACATTCAACCCGTCTAGACATTCGGATCAAATCTGAACAAGAAAGACTCATTATGTTTTGTGAAAACCCTTTGAAAAACCATGCAACCCTTAAGACATGGTGTTCATCTTAAGTGAAATTACAATAATCACAAGAAGCCAACATCAATTTCAGGGAACCTTCCGACCAAAATTGCATCCAAATACTTTTCTATAGATCCTATTGGTGATTAGGCATTAAGGCAATTAGATAGTTTAAAACAGTGATTAACAATTCAAAGTATGCATGCAATCAATCATAAGCAATTAAATAAAAATTACATATTCATGCTAAGGTTCAAGGCTTCACCCTAGCAAAAGAAAATTAGTTACACATATTCATAACTGAAATCATGGAGAATATTATTAAGAAGGAAAAGAATGAAAACACCTTAAAGTCGCAAAAACTCCAAAATCCTGACAATTGCTCTCCACAATGTCACATTCAAAAGCCAAAAAAGAAGTCCCCAATATTGCCGTGAAAATCAACTTAAATACCCCATACAAACAAGCTGCCCTCTCCAGCTTTTCTATCCCCACTAGGAAACTAATTAAAATAAAATAATACTAGGACATAAAGTCCAAATTGGACTAGGAGACTCTGCATTTAAATTGCCCCAGCCACGTTTTAGCCTCAAATCTCCTCCAAATCAGGCCCAAGATTGCTTGTTTTAAAGATAAAAATATTCTGAACACTTCTCCATAAGGCCACAAACCCATCCGAGGTCATTTTGGGCTTTAAAGTGCAATAAAAGCCCAAAACGTCACTATTTCAGCATCGTGTACTGCTCCTTTATTTTATTGCCAGAAAATAACCACTGGGTAGAAAAATCTGAAATTTCAATACAATCAAGCTAAGTGACTCATGAACGTCCTCCAACTGGAATTACTCCAAAATTCATCCATTTGATTATGTTTTGCTCCAGAGGAAATCAAAAGTCCTATAGTGGAAAATATAATTCAAAGTATCAAAATTTTTCCAAAATATTAACCAAAACATACTAAGAATAGGGTTAAATATATAATATAAAATCTACTCATCAAAATACCCCCAAACTTAGCTTTTTGCTTGTCCTCAAGTTAGACACCTGGCTAACACTGAACTAGGACAAAATTTCTTCCTTCAAGTTGCAATCCATAGCAAATGTTAAAAACTAGAACATTTGTTCAATAGATCCAAATAATCCTACCACAGAGTCTAAGCTATTTAGAATCAATTAGAAAAGAATCCACAAACTTCCTTCGGTGTAAAGTGAACCATCATAGTTAAGGAGACTTGACTAAAACCCTTACTTCTCATCCCTTTTATGCATACTTCACATACTTATATAATCATTCTTTTTTCTTCTTCTTTTTCAGTAACAGTAGTGGTTGTGCAATGTCGGTTCCCTTAAGCTTTCGATTCAACTGTGTAGCGAGCTTTAGGTCAATGTCTCCCAAACCACTCGGGCTTTAGGGCACTAGGTGTAGAACACTTCGAAGGACTTATTAACTTGAGCTGAAAAGGCTACGAAACCAACTAACCACCCTGCCCCATGCCAAAATTTTACCGTTTGATATGAGAATCACTGCTGATTAGGTAGGACTGGCCCGATTACTAGGCAAAGCCTCGGGTGAGATAATTATTACTTGATGACACATACTATCTTTATTTATTGAACAAAAATTAAAACACACTTAGACAAAAAGTAAGTATTTCAATCTCACTCCCCACAAACCATGTTGGTGTGATGTGCAAATTTCAAAGTATAATTCATAAATTAGTGTCTAAGCAACGATAAATAGAAAAGACTCTTCTGTGGGATTAATCTTCACCATGTCCATTTGTTCTAACGTTTAAAATAATCTATGAATATTAACTTAAAAACGAAGATTTTAAACACAACTCAAAAAAATTAAAAATCTAAAATTTACTTTCCCACCCCCAAACTGAAATCACACATTGTCCTCAAGGTGTGGAAAAGAAAATAAAGAAGTTAAGAAAAATAGTAAAGCCTACAATAAAACATAAAAAAGGGTAATCTGCTGAATTGCCCCCTGAACTTGTACATAACTCTCAATTTACCCCCTGACCTTTTTTTTAGCGAATTAAAGGCTCGAATTAAAATTTTATTATCAATGTTCCCCCCCACCGTCAAAATTCGAACATTTCATTCATTAATCCGTCTATTTAACCCACGTTGACTCTTTGTTGAGGGTTATTTTTGTCATTTAGCGCGGATTCAATTAGCAACCTCTCTCATACACTTCGAACATCGCTTTCAGATTGATAGGGTTAGAAAGGGACCGAATTGAGGGTGGGAAAAAGGACGAAATCTAAGGTTGTAGAGGGACGATATCGAAGGTTTGTGTGTGTGTGTGTGAGAGAGAGAGAGAGAGAGAGAGAGAGATGAGGAGGAACTTATCTGGCAGTGTTGATGGATCACACAGAGGGAGTTCAGAGTTGGAAGATGGCAATTCATGGATGTTGCCATCAAAAGGTTTGCTATTGTGGGAAGGTAGCAAAAATTCAGACTTCTTGGACCTCTTCACATCTAGGACGAAGATTTTATGTTTGTGCGCAGGTGAGTTGAATTTTGAAGTTTGGGTTTCAAATTCGCAGTTTTGAGTTTCCACCTTTTAAAACTCTGTGTTTGCAGAAACGTTGTCAAATGTGGGAGTGGGGTGACCCTGTTATGTGCAATAAATCTAAGCAAACAATTCCAGGACTACTGAGGAGAATTAACAAGTTGGAAGCAAAAAAAAAAGAGAGGGAATTCGAAGCTGAAAAACCTATGGTTTTGGGTGTCATTGTGCATGTTTGGGGTTATTATGTGCTTGATTTTGAATGAAGATAAAGGCACCAATGGGCAGCTGTAGACAGGGATGGGTAGTTGGCATTTTGGTTTAGGGTTATAAAGGGATGGGTGCTTGGCATTTTGTAATGGTTAGAAAGGGATGGGTGTTTGGGTTTTGAAATTGGTAGAAAAAGATGGGTAATTGGCAATTTGTAATGGTTAGAAAGAGAAGGGTGATTGGCTTTTTATAAGGGTAAGAAAGGGTGTGTAATTGGTAATTTTGAGTGTTGTGACCATTGTAATCAATGTAAGAATTGTTTTGGTGAATGAAAATGCAAGCTGTGATTTTGACAATTGAAATAGTAACTATCACACCAAATGAACTGCACTTCAAAGTGTGCCAAAATACAGCATTTTAATTCACATGTGATTACATCAAAGCTTGTCCAAATTCAGTTTAAAAAATACATCTTCATCCATTCACTTCAAATCAAAATCAGTTCAAAAATACACTATCAAATAGATTGCAAACCAAAATGTTCAAGAACACCAAATAGAACATCACAACTCTTCAACCATTCACTTTAAATTTCTGACTAAACTCTCCATGGCCTTATTCGTTTTGCTGGAGATTTTAACCTAGGCCTTTTTGGAGAAGTTACCATTGATTGAGGTTGTGAACTTGAACCTTGATGAGCTTGTGAACTTTGGGCAGGTTGTGAAGGACCTTGTGAACTTAGGGCAGGTTGTGAAGGACCCTGTGAACTTTGGGTAGGTTGTGAAGGAACTTCTAAACTTGAAGGTTTGACAGGTTGGGAACTTGAACCTTGGGCAGGTTGTGAACCAGCAAATAGATTGGTCTTCCTTACGACATGGGGGGTATGAGCTCCTCTTTTAACCTGTTGCAAGCATAGATCCCTTAAGCCTTCAAAACACACTACAATAATGCAATGATTGATTCAAAACACACCACAATAATCCAAGTACTTACATTAAACTTTGCTCTGGCTTGAGTTTGTTGTTGTTCACTCACAACCCATCTGCTTCTCACAACACCTCTGCCTCTCATAACACCTCTGGCCCTGACAGTTGTTGTTCCACTTGCAATATCAACACCTCCATTACCAGTTGCAGCTTCTCTTCCCCTTGCACCTCTTCCCCTCACAGCTCCTCTTCCCCTTCTATTGCCTCTTGCTTTAGCACCTCTAGGTTGCCCCTTCATTGTCAAGAGCAACAGATCACATGTCAACATAGCAAAAACAGTCCAATCACATGTTAACATAGAAAAAACACTCCAATCACATGTTAACATAGCCATTTTCAACAAACAAAATGTGTAAACAAATAAATTAAGAACAATTCTAACCTGTCCATTTTGGGTACAACTAACAAAATTGTGACCTTCTTGTCCACAGTTGTGGCATGTCATTACAATGCCATACATTTTAAGTTTTGTTGCCCCTTTTGGTATTTCTTCAGGTTCTTTATTTCTGCTAAGTTTGGGCCTTCCTGGTTGGATGTGACAAAGAGGTGGTTTGATATGTACATGCCCTGTTTTTCTCTAAGCCTTATCATATGCTGGCCTTTTGTAAAGTGGATGCACAAAATCCAGAGATTTGTGCTCACTCTTTGCTATTGCAGCCAGGGCATGTCGACATGGAATTCCACTTAAGTCCCATTTTCTGCAGGTACATGTTTGCCTTTCTAAATCCACAACAAACATAGCTCCCAACATGCTATTAACTTGATACTTCGCCCCACCAGCATACAAAGCTATGCAGTGGCCACTTTCCATTGAATTCTTTTCCACAATAGCAAATATTCTTGGACCAACCTCATGGGGCCACACTGTCTCTCTAAGTCTAGCCATTCTAAGCATCAAGTAGGTTCTAATTCTCTCCAAAATAGTAACAATGGGCTTATCCCTTACTTCTATAATTGCAGCATTAAAGCACTCATACAAGTTGTTTAGAAGTATATCACACTTTGGGACTATACTAAAGTGTTATCTACTCCAACGAGCAACTGGTCTCTCATCAAGCCACTTATAAGATGCCTCAGATTGACCCAACATCTGGTCCATTTCAGCTTTAAATACAGGTATTGTTGTTGCCCTAGCTGCTGCCCATAACCTCTGCTTCAAAGCTGTACTAGTATGGCCTGCAAGCTTGAAATTATTGTGCTAGTGCCTCACACAATGCCTGTGCTCAGCATTGGGCATCAAAGCATGAAGGGCATTTCCTAAACCCTTTTGCTTATCAGTAATGAAAACCCACCTATTGCCATTTTGAATACCTACATATTGAAAGAATATGTCAAAGAACTAACTCCAAGTCTCTTTGTTTTCAACTTCAACAACAGCAAAAGCAATTGGATACATCCCATTATTTCCATCAAACCCAACTGCACTTAGAATCTACCCTGGATGAGAACCCTTAACATGGCACCCATCAAAACCCACCACTGGTCTACACCCTTCCACAAATCCTTTTTTAAGTGCTCCAAAACATATATAAATCCTCTTAAAAATAGGATTCTCACCCTGCAAATCAGTCTTCACAATGATAGTACTTCTAGGGTTATTGCTCTTTAACTCCTAACAATAATCCCACAACCTACCATATTGCTCTTGAATACTACCTTGAATTCTTATTTTTGCAAAACTCTTGGCTTTATAAACTTGAGCAGTTACATCTATGGCATAATGTTTCCTTATTAACTTCATGAAATCTTTCACTTTTATCTTGGGATTATCTCTTAACTCCTCATCAAACGTCTTACACAGCCATGATGAAGTGGCATACTTGGTTCTTTGCCTCCTTCCACATGTATGCCTTGGAACATATGTCTTAATCCTTATAGTTGGACCTTTTCCCACATGAGAAGCATACAACATCCATGGACATGGAACCTTTTGTTTATTATCTCCTTCACATTTGAGCCTCACCCTATTCGAATCATTCCTCACCCACTTCTATGGCCTTGCACATGAAACTGCATAATACCTTATTGCTTCCCTACACTGCTCCATGTTGGTAAATTCCATTCCCAAATGAAATGCTGGCTTCAGCAAATCAGATTATCTTCTAAACTGCTTAAACCTATGAGCTTTCCTTCTGAGGCTACGGTTTTTTACACCTTCATCCTCATCAGACTCTTCGTCAAGACTTACAAGTTCATCGGTATTGTAGTCTTCATTGTCAACCTCACCAGGCTCTTCATTGTATTCTTCATTTTCTTCATCAACTATATGTTTATCAAACAAGTTATCATCCTCTTCCAAGACTGTCTTCAACCCTTCTTCATTTGACTGGTCAAACTCAGAGTCAATTTGTTCACCCGTTTGATAATTGTTCCTATGATGGTAGGGTAAAGTTCCCCATTGTCTCGAAAACCTATTGACTGGTCAACAAGTCAACTTTCTTTTGTGTGCGAGCGTGCCACTGCTAGCAATGAAAATCCTAGCAGACTTCTTAGAGATAGATAACTTGAGCCCCAAGTTACTGATTTCTAAACAAGCGATTGTGAATTTGGGTGAGGAATATCTCCCAAGTAAGTCCTTTTCTTGCCTCAGACTGGTGAGGACTTCATAATTTTTCACAGTACAAAACTGGTAGTTCTAGCCAGAATAAATGATAAGAAAGTGAACTATTTTTAGGTAGAACTGCCTTTTACAAAGCTCAAAAAAGAAAGACCAACTCTAAAAAGACAAAAAGAGCTCTTAGACTTTAGTTTCTGCCTAGATAAATGCTTTTGATCCGGGCTGGACTGGGTATATCTGTATTGGACTGGACTATCAACATCTTTAACTGTCAAGTTTTAGCTGTAAATCGATACCAACGTTCGAGTTTGGTAGAGCTTTAATCTATTTCAAGCCCCGGAAGGCTTTTTGGACTTGCAGAATTGGGACCTCTTCAGTCCAGAAGGGGCAGAAGTGGCTGGACTTGAGGATCACTGAGCTGGAACTGCACTGTGATACCTGTTCTGCTTGATTAGGGCTCTCTATAAATTTGTTGAAGTTTTCATATTTGATAAAAACCTGTACTCTGCTTGATTTGGCTTAAGCTGAACCAAATTTGTAGCGAGATAAATCTCGCTTTGAATGACTATTTCTCTGAAACTGAACTGGAGTTAGAGATTCTAATTTGTAGCTGACTTGTTTCTTGTGGATCAATAAGCTATTAGTTGCTTCAGTGTGTTGAAAGTTTTTGAGATCAAGTGATCATTTTGAGTTAATGTTTTTGATTGATTTTTTGGCTGTCCCTTGATCTGTTCACCTCCTCTCATATTTATAAAAAATGCTGGAGTGGGTTTTCTAATCTTTTAATAATTGGTGGCAAAATTTTCCAAAAGATCTTTTTGTTTTAAATGCAAAGAAAAAGGGAAGTTATCTGTTCTGGCAAAGAAGAACCATCAATAATCAGTTTCATGGAGATCTTTTCCTTGCTTTTTTGAAAGAATGACCAATCCCCTTCGTTCTTTGTTTGTTCTTGGAAAAGAGAAAGAACACAATTTGACGTGATGGTCAGTTTGCTTTTCTTGTTTGAACAACTCCCTTGCTTCCCACTTATCTCCTGAGATCGTAATTTGCTTATCTCTTGGAAAAGATCACCTGCTCTGATGTAGAATTGTATAAAAAAGGATTATGATCTTTTGGCAGCAGAGTTTCAGGGAAGTCTTTTTGTTAATGACCTGCTTTCATTAATTACCATTCAACTCTCTTGTGATAGTTGAAATTGTTGACTTTTCAAAGTCAGGTAGTCATGTGGGTTCTGAGAATAGACTTTCCAAAAAATATGATGATCTTGTACTCTGGGTTTTGAGATCAATGGTGAGTATTTAGATGCTGGGCCCAATCCAATTCTTTTATTGATTTGCTCTAGTGGTCAATTGCCATTTAATTTGGCATTTTTTACAACTCTGCGATTTTGTAAAAAACGTGGGCCTCTGATGTGGTTTTGGGCTCTCTCTCTTTTTTGAATCAAAGCCCAGTCCTCTATACTTTTCTATTTTGTGGGCCTTTCTTTGCCTAGATGGGCTTGCACGTGCATTTCTTTTTGGCCCAAACAATGCCCCTTTAAGTCTGAATTGTTTTTAAACGGTTTCAAACTTAATGATTGGCCAATCAATGATGCGCGCCATTTCCTGCCGTTGCACTAGCGCACGTTTGCCTATTCAACTAGACTTTGTGGGGAAATGGGTATTTTTAACGGCTATTTTAATCTGGGTAATTTCTTCACTTCCCACGATCTTTCTTCAAACTCTTTATGAGATTTTTTCAGAACCTTATTCCTGTTCATCCAAAACCTGACGCTGTTTCAGCTTCCATTTCCCTTCGGAAACCTCTGATCTTTCGCTCGTTCTTTCAATTTTCCTTGTCTTTGTAAGAAACGAAAAATGTCTTCCCCAAAAACTCGTGCCAAGAGCTCCTCTTCTTCGCGACCTCCTGTTTATCTTACTGAAGATGGGGTTGATCGACATGCAATCAAGGTTCGTAGCAAACTTCACCCATATACGCAGAAGAATTTGGATGAAAACATCCTTCATCTGTTTGAAAACACCCTTGTTATGGGTCCTCATTGGTTTGGCTCTGTGCCGGAAGAAATAGCCGATTTGTTCAAGGAAGATGCTAACTCCTCTGTGTTTTCAAAGTTCTATGCCTCTGGCTTCTCATGCTTGGGTCATTAAGAACTTGAGTCATTCGTATCCTTCAAGTGAAGTGAGGAACAGCCAGTGAGGTGGTCAAATTGGATTGACAGGCTTCTCCTGAGGCATGGAGCTTACTGGAAGAAGGTTGGAATTTACGACGCAATTCTTCTGTCTAAGCACTCTGTCAGTAGAGATGAGAATCTGCTGGTTGCTGCTCTGTGCTTCTGGAATTCTGCCAGCAACACTTTTAACTTCCTTCTGGGCCCATGACTCCGACTCTGCTGGATTTGGCTCAAATATTTGGGTTCAGGCCCTGTAGGAGGCCTGCTGATGCTGTTGGTGACTACCATAGAGGGAAGAATCGAGAGACTGCCACGATCAACCAGAACTGTTCTTTTTCCAATTTTTTGAAGAAGTTTAGCACTGAAAATGATAAGGATCAGCAGCACATGATGTTCCTTCTATACTGGTTGAACAGGTTCGTTTTCCCTAACCGTTCCTCAGCAGTTCTGCTAGATTACAAGCATTTGGCAGAAGCTATGCACAACCATGCTGATGTAGGGCTTGGCCCTACAGTTCTAACTCATTTGTATAAGAACCTTCACAGCCCCACTCTGGAGAATCCACTGAATATCTCTGCCCCTGGCGCATTCTGGATGATCGAGATCTGGCTGCAGGTTTATTTCCTAGAACTGAGGTTTCCGGACATTGTTCTGCCTAAAGACCAAGTTATGGCGGTCCCCTTGATGTCGACAGAGGTGCCTAAGCGCTCCATTGAAGAATACCTGATGTTTTTTAAGCATTGCACCAAGAGGTTTGCTGCTCAATGGCAAGTGGTACATAGAAGAATATACCTTGGTTCTAGCCTGGATACAGACTCTTTGAGAAGGAGCTGGAATTAGAAGAAGCAAAAATTGATTTCAGAAAAAAGTTTCTGAGTGTGAAGCTGCCCTGGGATATGCCTTTCAGTGGGGGAAAGCCTCCTAATTACCATTTGGGAGCAGAAGTCTATCATCCCAACTTCTGTGCCAGGCAGCTTGGCTGCCCCCAACTCATTCCTCTCAAATCCTATAGAAACTATAATTGTGCTACCTCATGAAGGGAGTCAGATGATCTAGACGTGCCCAAGGACTGCAGGTGCTTGGTGAACAAGATTAATAATAGTGTGGACACCCTCTGCTAACCCTTTCCTCTTCTATGTAGTTACTTCTGTTATTACTGTTGGAAACCTGGAGCTTCCTTTTGGTGACGAGGAGGATGATTTTGAGACTTTGGCAGAACCAAATGCTGAGGCAACTCCTTCTGCCAGAAAGAACAAAAGAAAAAAAGTCACTCAAGCTCAGGACAGTGCTGTTCAGCTTGATCCCCTAGGTAAAATTTTGGTATCCAATTATGTCGATTCCTTTTGATCATCTCTACACTCATTTCTAACTTCCTTCCTTTGTGCAGTCGAAGCCTCCCCTCCTCCTTCCAAGACAAAAAGATTGAGAAAGAGGGCTGTTAGTGAGTTTGAAAGGACAGAAGAGCTTGCAGCAGTTCCCACTAAGACCACAGAGACTGATGAAGAGCTGTGAGAGGAGACAAAGAAAAGACAAAAGATGGAGAAGAAGAGGTGAGATCATAGCAAAAGATCCCTTCTTTTTAACACAATTTTGGCTTTTGTATTGCATCTCCTTTAACTTGAGTTCTGTCTTTCTGCAGGAAGAAATTCCCATTGAAGTAATAGCAGCGAGTATTGAGCTAGCCAAGAAACAGCAAAAGGCCCGAAGAACAGAGCCCACCAGTTCAGAATTAGCTCTCTTTGATGATGTAGAGGTAGAACACTCTGCTGCTGTTCCAGTATCTGAGGTAGTTCCTATTCTTTCTTAATTCTATCTTGTTTCCACAGTCCTGCCTACCTCTATCTTTCTAATTGAGGTTCCTTTCTTTCTAGGTAAAGGATGACATAACTACTGGGACTTTAGCTTTGGTGACCAGTCCTCTCAAACCTCCTATTGTGGCTATAAGTATCACTGTGTCTTTTGCACTTCTCCTATTCAATTTTTAGCATGGAATTCACTGAAATCATTTCTTTGCAGATGCGTATCTATTCCATCCCTAGTTCACCAGCTACGACCACATTTGCTGATCCAGAACTGGCAGAATTTGAAGCTATAGATCTGGATGCTCAGCTGGACAGGCTAGAGCAACTCAGCTCTACTCATGGTAAGGCCAAATCTAAAGTAGTGGATGAGGCAGTGGACATAGTAAAAATATGGCAGTCAACAGAGCTGGACTTGAATGAGAATAAAGAAGCCGTTGACCAGCTGATGAAGGATCTGGACTTGCTGCATAGGGAGAACATGGCTCCCAGACCTATCCTTAAGCTTAGTTTAGGCCTAGCAAGAGATGTGCTCAATCTCCACACTAGCTATAAAGATCTTAAGCCCTCCTTCGATGCTTCTGAATTTTGCAAGGCTACTCATAAAGCCAACTTGGCCGATTATGCGAAACAGAAAGCAGAACTGGACCAGATGGTTGCGGGTTATAAGGAGGCCAAGACCGCTGCTGACAAGCTAGAAAGAAAAATTGAAGAACTTCAAAAGCAGCTGGCTGGGTTGAGGGAGAGGCAGAACAAACTTGAGGTTGGACTGAGCACCAAGACCAAGGCCACTTTCCTTATGCAGAACATGGTTGCAGCTTCTAGGCTAGCATTGGAGATTGCAGAGGCCTCTCTTCATCAAGGAATGCTTCTTCAGAAAGAGATCTCCACCAAGAAAACTAGATTACAAGAGACTCTTAGGAAAGTAGGGCTTTAAATTTTAGATTTTGAATGTAATAAAGCTTAGTCATGGAAAATGACTATATTTAATATAAATCTTATTTTTGGGTGGAACTTTTGCATTTTCAATCTCTTCTAATTGAAATGAAAATAAAAGAATGCAGGGAACAAAACACACTTAAAATAACACTAAAAAGCACAACTATGAACAAAATTCAAACAACAATTCTATCTTGTTCCTTCTCTATTCCAGGATTTGTTTGCACAGCCTATGAATCCCACATAGTTGGATAGAATTTCTTCAGCCATTTGCCATTGATTGGTGTAGCATGAATATCTCTACCTCGATCCTGTAATCTGTATGCTCCCAATCCAAGGACTTGCTTGATTATGAACGGACCTTCCCATGTAGGTGACCACTTTCCATAACCAGCTATGTGTGTTCCGAGGGGCAAAACTTCTTTCCATACTATTTCTCCTTCTTCAAAACTTTTGTTTTTAACTCTTTTGTTGTAGGCCCTTGATACAGCCTATTTCCCTACTAAGAGTTTGTTGAGGGTATCAATTCTGCTGGCATCCAAACCTTCTAGTTCTAGCAGCATTGCTTATCTTCTCCAATCAGATTGTGTTGCTGAGCAATTCTAAAAGATTGGACTGCTATTTCCATAGGCAGAATTGCATCATGACCATGGGTTAGAGCATATGGGGTCATGCCAGTTGCCTCTCTCTTTGAAGTTCTATATGCCCAGAGAGTTTATGATAATTTCTCATGTCACTGCTTTGGATTTTCCTCAAGCATTTTCCTGATAATATTGATTATCACCTTGTCACTTGATTCTGCATGTCCATTAGCTTGAGCATAATAAGGAGTGGATTGAAGTAGTTTGAACTTGAATGCTTCTGCCATATCTAGCATTTCCCCAGATATGAAAGAAGATCCCCTGTCAGTTGTGATTGACTTTGGTATACCAAACCTTTGTATAATCTGCTGCTTCTACGAAGGTGATGATCTCTTAAGATGAGGTTTGGCTTCCACCCGTTTGGTGAAATAGTCTGTAGCTACAATGTTGAAACAATGTTATTCGCTACTGGCTGGATAGATTTTGCCAATGAGATCCATTGCCCATCCTCTGAATGGCCATGGCTTAACCACTGGATTCCTGGGAACTGAGGGAGCCTGCTGGATTGGACCATGCCTCTGACAAGCCTCATATCCTTTGGAATATTCAATACAGTCTTTCATCATAGTTGGCCAGAAGTAGCCATATCTTCTGATTAACCAGTACATCTTTCTTCCTCTTTGATGAGCCCCACAGATTCCTTCATGGGTTTCTCCCATGACCTTCAAAAGTAAAGCATCTTTGCTCTTTCGGACCAAATCTCCATTCCACATGAGGAAGTTTAAGGCTACGATTCTAATCCTTTTTTCAGGGAGGAAGGGTTGGATACTGCAGATAATAAATTATAGGTAGTCTCCAATCTTCTTCAGTCATTATGGTAGCATTGACATCTATCTCCATTCCTTTGGTTAGTACGGATGGCAGGCTTTTCTTTCCTACCTCGATGATTTGCACACAGTCTTTCGGCATTTGTACCCCTGTTGCTATCTGAGACATTTCATTAGCTGCAAAGTTTTCTTCTCTTGGAATATGTTCCCAAGTAGCTTCCCTGAATTCTGCCAAGGGATTTCTGGCTGCTACCAGATAAACAGCTAGAGAAGGATTTAGACACTTGTATTCTCCAGTAATATGTTTTAACACAAGCATAGAATCTCCCAAAATTTCGACATACTTGATTCCTAATTCTACCAACATTACAAGGCCAATAATTAAAGCTTAATATTCAGCCCTGTTGTTGGTGCATTGGAAATCTACCTGGAAAGAATAACAGTGTTTGATCCCCAGTGGATCTTCCAAAACAATCCCTTCCCCAGAGGCTATATCAGTCTTTGATCCATCAAAGTACAGTTTTCAAGGTGTGAGGGGAACTGAATAGATGGGATTGTTAAGGCAAGTATGAGCTCTAGTTAATAGATCTGCATTTTCTATATCCAAGGAATCCATGTTTTCAATCTCTTCCCCTAGATGATCTGCTAGAAAATTTGTTGCAGCTTGTCCTTTGATAGCTTTTTGAGGAACATATCTGAAAGCAAACTCTGTCAAAGCCAAATCCATTTGCCAATTCTGCCTCTCAACATTGGCCTTGTTAACATGTATTTGATTAGGTCTGTCTTGGCAATGATGTAGATGGTGAATGGGAGCATGTAGTGTCTAAGTTTTACAGCAGTGAAGTATAAGGCTAGACAAAGCCTTTCAATTGCAGAATATTTCCTTTCTACTTCTGTCAGAGTTCTGCTTAGATAATAGATTGCCTGTTCCTTCCCTTCCTTGTTATCTTGAACTAGCAGACTCCCAATGGATACTTCTAATGCAGAAACATATAATTTGAGTGGTCTGCCTCTTTTTGGCGGGGACAGAACTGGTGGATTTGTGAGGTAGTGTTTGATTTCCTCAAAAGCCTGTTGGTGTTGTTCCTCTCATTTAAATATGTGTTCCTGCTTCAACCTTAACAAGGAGGAGAAAGGCTGAATTTTTCCTGCAGAATTGGATATGACTCTTCTTAGAAAGTTGATCTTTCCTATGAGACTCTGCAATTCTTTCTTGTTTCGAGGTGGTAGGGCTTCCATGATGGATTTTGCCTTATTTTTATCAATCTTCATGCCTCTTTGGTGGATCAAGAAACCTAAGAAATTTCCTGCTTGAACTCCAAAAACACATTTCTTGGGATTCATTTTCAACTTGTGTTGTCTCATTCTTAGGAATGCCTTTTTTAGATTTGATACATGATCTCTCTTTTTTGGGGACTTAATCACCACGTCATCTATATACACTTCTAGAGAATGACCTATCATGTCATGGAAAACAGAATTCATTGCTCTTTGATAAGTGGCTCCTGCATTTCTGAAGCCAAAAGGCATTACAGTGTATTCAAAAGCACCTATATGTCCTGGACACACGAAGGCTTTCTTATGGATATCTTCTTCTGCCACCATAATTTGATTATATCCTGCATTGCCGTCCATGAAAGATAGCATTTGGTTATGAGCAGCTCCATCCACTAGCATGTTTGCCATAGGCATTGGACATTCGTCTTTGGGAGATGCTTCATTTACATTTTTATAATCCACACAGATCCTAACTGCTCCTGTGTTTCTTTTCAGAACTGGCACAATATTGGCTAGCCAATCAGCATAAATGGCCGGTATGATGAATCCTGCCTTGACCAGTCTTTCTATTTCTTCTTTAACTTTCAGTTATGTTTCCATAGACATTCTTCTTCTGGCCTGCTTGATTGGAAGGTAGCCTTCTTTGATTGGCAACTTGTGTTCTACCAATTTTCTGTCCAATCCAAGCATCTCATGATAATGCCAAGTAAAACAGTTTCTAAAATCATGCAAAAATGCAATGATTTCACTCTTGAGTTGTTCTTTCAATAATGCACTGTTGAAATAAAAAATTTCATTGACAGCAAATTAAATTTTGGCCTAAGTTTAAAGAAGTTGGGCTCATAGTTAAAATGGTTTTGTGGACTTGTTGCTAAGTTGGTTTAGGCCCAAATGAATTAATATTAATATTTTTTTACAAAAAAATATTAATATTTTGAAAACAGTAACAGATCATGTTTCATGTACGTGACTTTGGAGTGTGGAGTTGAGTGGGTGACTGAAAATGGGAAGTTACTCCCACCCACACAGTACGTGAGGCCATAACTGGCTCCATCTTGTCAGTTCCTTTGGGTCTATAAAAGGGGCCAGAAAACAGAGGCAAGGACACAGAAGAAAAAAAGCACCAAATTGTTGCAGAAATCCGGAGAAGAGAAAGAAAGCACCAAACTGCTGCAGAAATCCAAAGAAGAGGAGCAAGCAAAAGAGATACGAAGCTCTGTCACAATACCATTAAGAAGGTATAAACAAATTCATTTGAGTATCCTTTTATGTACAACTAACTTGCAGGCAAAAAAATATGTATGTGAGGCCATTGTATAGAAGCCTGAACTTCCTCCATGTTCGATATCAAGAAATGTATCATATCAACAAAGACCTCAGTAGTGGAAAAATGTGAACAAATCCTCCCAAATTGGCAATAACTGTGCTACTTACACAAAAAGAGCTCTCACAAGGACCTCTCTGTTGTGAATTACAGATGGGCTTCCGCACGAACCCCACTGTACTAAGTGTTGTGAACCTCTTGTGAGTGTCCATAGGCACATTGTGGTACTCAGAGAAGACCTTGCGAGTGTTCTTGAGTACCAAAAACAGAAAACATCAAAATCCCAAATGCTTTGTTACATGCCCAACCCACCTTTAGCAGAGCAAAATTCCAAATCTGCAAATTGGAGAAAGAATAGGTGGCAAAACGTGCTGCAAATGGAGAAAATCAATAACTCTGTTTTAGTCTCACCCACCGGCATAAACAGAAGAAAATATAAGTGAAGATATTAAAAGAGATGCAGAAATTACTGATTGCCAAAAAGCTTACAAAAGTCGATGATTCACACCCACGTTTCTGTGCTTCAAAATTTGCCAACAAAGAAAAATCCCAAGTCAGACAGCCCACGAAAATTACTAAGCCAGCACTCTTCTGCAGCAAATTGCAAAAGGTTCTCACTTTGTTGCTGGCAAAACATGAAGCAACTGAGACAAAGCAAAACCAGTACCTCAATGGGTAGTATGATGGCCCTCTCAAATGATGTGAGTCTGCAAAGGAAAATATGCAAAGCCTTAGAAATTTCAATCAAATTGGAAAGAACAAAGCATCAACAAGCTAAAAGCAAAAGGAAAAAATGGCTCACCAAGAAGCCTCTTATGTTGCGATTGTTGAAGAATCCAAAAGCAACATAAGCCAAAGACAAAGAAGCCTAAAAGTTGAAGAAGTCCCAGAAGCTGAAAGAGACGAAAAGCAAATAAGAAGAAAAGAAATGAAAAGCAAAGAGAGGGGAATAAGACAAAAAAATTAAAGAAACCTGCCAAAGCAAAGTGAATGACGCCTGGGATGACTTTCAATTCATGTTTAGTGAACTATATGGTCTGCTTTGACAGACATGAGCAAAGGAAAGGTCTTGCCTTAGTTTTTGCATCTCAGACCCAAGGCTCCGTATTGATTGCGACAGATGAGTAGTTGAAGAGATATATATAATTTGGTCTAGTTTGAATTGATTTGAACTACTCCAAATAAAGATGGGAGTGACTCAGTTTGGATTAATCTCTACTACTCCAAATAGATATCGATTTCAAATGCAACTGGCTCTCAAAGCTTTTCTAACATGGACTCTTTGTTTATGGGCCAACTAATAGAAATGTTAAGGCCCGAAAACAAATTGATGGGTTGACAAAACAAATTACCCATTAACTCTCAAAAGCACAAAATATTTTATGGGTGGTCCAAGTAAATTATGTGGTTAATGGATTAATCCTTAAAACCATATGTGAGTAAATTAATGGGTTCATTAAAATCCCCTTTTAATTTTCTTTGGACATTAACAATAAAAAAATGGTACAAAACCATTCTAAAATTTATCATGGGTCATCTACCCAGCAAATTTTAAGGAGATCAAATGCAAATCTCTCAAATATACAAATTCTTTCAAGGGGTCATTCATTCTTTGAAAATTCAATCCAAATATAAGGAACTACGTCCGGTTTGATTCCGCCAAGGATACGTAGGCAATTTGAAAATTCAATCCAAATACAACCGCCAGTCCACACAGAATCCCTGGTGCACCTTAACCAAATTCGCCCCAAACACTTTTCGAACCACAAAATCAAATTGAATCCCTAGTCCAACCACATTCAGTCAAATTCCATAAAGTATTTCGCATACCACAAATTCTTTCAAGGGGTCATTCATTCCTTGAAAGTCCAATCAAATTATCTGAGAACTACAAAAGGCTTGATCCCCAAAATGGGGTATGAAGGCAGTCTATCCCTGGATGCAGCTGTGACATCAAATCAAATTCCATTATTTATTTCATTCTTCATATTGGAATCAAAGGGCTTTTTCTTTCCAAAGAGATTATAATTGAGAGATATTTTTATCTTGAATAGGTCGTACTCAATTAAACAATAAAAACTCTTATTTGTAAATAAGAATGAGATTATGTTGGGTGAATTTTTAATTTCTTTATTAAACTTTTTATCTAACATAATTTTTGGTACGCCCAGTGGGACCCATTCTCCCTTTCATCTCCAATGGTTGATGAAATGAACTAATAATTTTTTGTTATGTCTTTCTTTATTTAACAAGAAAACTACATGGCACCACAAGTAACTGTATACTTTTATAAGCTTCCTGTTAGATCACCAAAACGTGTCGGTCACCGAGTCACCTTCACTGTGGATCATGCACCAGTTGTCAACGATGTTCCAAAGGCTAGCCCAAAGATCAAGACTAGCAAGGCTTTCGTGAAAGTCACTAAGACTCAATTGATGAAATCCCCATCCAAAAATTCCATAAGGAATGCAAGAAAAAGGGCTGCACGAGCTTTCAAGAAGAAAACTACACAAGCTAACTCATTTGAGCTCATTGAAATTATCCCGGTTGTAGCTGTTGAGACATCTGCATCCAAGACTGTCAAGAGTACTCGATGCAAAGTCAATGGTACAATCACGTCTCCAACTGCCATGACTCCAATTATCACTCAAATTATGATTGGTTCAATTCCAATCACCTTAACTACCACAAAGTCCGTAATGGTAATCACTACCAAGGAAGATAAGGAAGTTTCACCCAAAACCCCCAAGGACCAAGATTCTGAGTCTCATTTAAAAGTTGCAGAGGAATCAATAAGGATTACACACTTTGATCATCAACAAAAATAGGTAGAGGTCTAAAGAAGGCCTCAAGAAGCAAACTGTTGAGGTCCAAGATCACTTGACACCGGGGGCAAGGCCCAAGTCTCTAATTGTTTCGAGACCATACACAGGGCCAGTCACTCGCGCAAGGGCTCGGGCTTTATCACTTCAGTCTCCTGAGGCAATACCTCTCCAAAGGAACAAGTTAGATTGTCAATAACAATTAATTACCCAATTCCAAGGGTTATACATAAATGAAGAAAGTGAAAGTTTTGAAAATATGCTTGTCATGGTGACCAGTACAACAAGTGCATACGAACAACTTCTTGATATGCAAAGAAAGCTTGCTGAAAGGGAAGCAGAAGTGGCAGTGCTAACAGCTCACTTAGCCGTCCAAGTTATCGTAGATAGCGAAAAGAAAGATGAAGAAAGAAAGGAGGAGGAGGTAGGAGAGAGTTCTAATAGCCAAATAACTCATCAAGATATAAAGACTTTAATTGCAGAAGGAATCCGCGAATTCCATATGTCCATATCATCACCTATCCTCAGATACTGGAAGCCTTATCCAGCTCATTATGATGCGTTGCCTTTCCCCAAGGGTTATCAAAAGCCGACTTTTGATAAGTTTGATGGGTTGAGCAGCTCTCCACATGAACATTTAGCTCACTTTTCCTCTGCATGCGGAGAAACTTCACAATCAGACGCTTTGCTAATAAGGCAGTTCGTTCAATCCCTCAAAGGGTCTGCTTTCACATGGTATACTTGTTGAGGCCCAAAAATCCAAGGGGCTAAGCCCAAGTTGACTATTGGCCCAATAGGGACAAGTAAATGCAAGAGAATTTAGGGAACGAATTAATACGAGCTACGGGCCACATGCCACGCCAAACAAGCGCGTGCGGGAAGACCAAAAACATGCTAACTTTACAAAAAACATGCTCACTCCTATTGAACCCGGCTATAGCCTATGATGATAGGATAAAAATCCAAGCACAAGCATAGGTGTCGGAACCGCCATGCCAACACCAAAATGTGTTACAAGCTTAGGTGGACCCAAGCCACCAAAATTACCCGGGGCTTGCTTGAACGGGTTGTGGTATGGATGGCAACGGGCTTTCATAGGACCCATTGACGAGCCAAGGAAATGGTAGTTTCGGGTCACTTGGGGGGCCCAAAACTCAAGCCTATTTCTTCGGCCCGAAATACATGGGTTAGCATGAGAGAAGAGAGAGCATGACCCAATACCTTAGAAAAAAAGTGCAAAGCCTGTTAGAAAAGGCTAGGACAATTAGAAGGCCTAAACGTGCTGTTAAAGTGCAATAGGCAAGCTGCTTCCGGCAGCTTGACGAAAAGCCCAGCAGACTGACCCAGAATGACATATCACCAATTCAAAGCCTAGGAAAGAAAAGCCCAGCCCAGACTCTCTGTAAAATATCTGGCCAAGCACGTTTTGTCCCTATCCAAGAGAGTCAACAGCAACCATCTCAAAAACCAGAGGAAATCCACACGAGCAAGAGGTTTACTCATTGAGTAAAACGTAGCTCCTTTCCCTCCCATTGTTCTGGCAGCTTGCATAGGAAAGATCGAGAGAAAAGCAAGCGGCTCTTCACCTCTATGAAGAAGGGCCAGCAAAACCGAGACCTTGGAACCACAAATGGGTTCCTTACCCATGTGTCTTGGGCGGACGGGATTCATCAAAGAAGACGAAGTGGGGGAAAACAATGGAAAGAGGGAGGAAAGTATGACGGAATTAGAACCCTTAGTGGCTATAAAAAGGAGGACTTCTGCTACCCAGAGGAACCAACCCATTTCCAGAGCTCGACCAAGCATTGTCAAGCAGCTGGAAAATCTACTCAAGCCACCCCATCTCCTCCTCCATTCGTTTTCTTCCTCCATTAGGAAGGAAATCAGCCAAATCTTCCTTTGCTTGCTCTAAACCTCCATCCTCCATAGGAAAATTCATCTCTCTCTCTCTCTCAAAATTGCTAAACCTGTGAAAGCCTAGCTCCTATGCCACATGCTCTCCAAGCCAAGCTCTTCTGTAAAATTGGTTAAGTTTGTGTGGGCTATTAGTGAAGGAAGCCTGAGAGTGTTTTCGTAACAGTTTCATCAGACTCTGCGAAAAACACTCTTCCAGGCGCTTGGTGTCGAACCCAGGCACTTGGGGAATTTTGCTCACTTCTCTTCTTACGGCAGCCCAAGCCCATTCGTCAGGCTGTTGGAACAAAAAAGGCCCCAACATAAATTGGCGACTTCACTGGGGACCAAGCTGCCATTTTTTCGCTAATGCCTCCAAAAAAGAAGACTAGGAGCAATACCATGGCCTCTCAAGACGGATCTGACCACGGTGATTCCGAATCACGACAAAATGCCTCCTCTAGGCAGCAAGAACGTGCAAGTGAGGGAGCTTTTACCCTCACAGACCTTATTACGGCTATGCAGGCTATGGGGGAAACCCAAAGAGAAATGATGGACACCATCAAAGAGCTAAGGAATGCTGTCCCTAAGCCAAACGAAGAAAATACCCGACATCCACAGGAGGAATCTGCTGCTGCCGGAAAAGAGTCTGAACAAAAGGGACCATCTTTTGTTACCCAGGAGGATGTCGTTGCCATGCTGGAAAAGGAACTCAGTCGAAGCCAAGAAGACTGGAAATACATTCCTCAGCCACCTTACCCATCAAGCTTACTCCAGCAGCCTTACCCCAAAGGCTACGAAACACCAAACTTCGTCCTTTTCGATGGAAGGAAGGGGAGCCCAAAGGAGCATGTTAGTCGTTTCATCGATGCCTTAGGACCACATGCTGGTGATTATAATCTCCGACTGCGAGAGTTTTCAAAAAGTCTTACTGATCGGGCCTATACCTGGTATACGACGTTGGCGCCAGGCTCTATTCATTCTTGGGACGATCTGGCAGGCAGGTTCTGTAAAAAATACTTTCAGCACGAGGAAAGAGTCACCACCACCCAGCTCAACAATACCCGCCAGAAGCATGGTGAAGATCCTGTGGACTTTGTACGAAGGTTTCGAGATCTGGCCCTAGATTGCTATGATGAAAAGGATGAAGAGGCACTTGTCGAAATCTGCATCAGCAACATTGTAGCAGATTATAGAGTGTACCTAGAAAACATTGGCATCAGTCAATTTTCTAGGTTGTTGGAAGCAGTAAGAAAAACAAGCATGTCTGTCAAACCGACGGGACAAAGGACTTGGAGGAATGAGAAGAAGGAGGCGCACCAAACGCTAGCTGTAAATGACAAGCCATCCAACGACTACAGCGCACGCAAAAGAAAGGACCGAGAGACGTACCCGCCATTGCCATGCAAAGATGAGGAGTTTCATGCCATCCTGGACACGATGATCGCTGATGGCGCAATCAAACCTCTCAGGCCCTACAAAGTCCCCACCCGAGAAGAAAAGAATGATCCTAGGTACTGTCGCTACCATCAATTCGTGGGTCATCCAACCACCGCTTGTCAAACTCTGAGGAGAATCTTGCATGGCAAAATACACGAAGGAGTTCTTGAGCTTCCCTCTAAAAAGCAGATTATTGATGAGGACCCTTTGCCAAAACGGAGGGGGAAGGAAATAGTTGCTGTCATAACATGCTCTGATGATTTACTCGATGATGATGAGCCGTGTCATCCATGGAAGGACGACCCCAAACCACCGGAGGCCATCTGGGAGCCTTGCGGAAATATGGAGAAAGTTTTCTGGCGGAAATACTCAAAGCCCCCGAGTTATGATGCGCCATGGCCGCTCGCTCAAGGATGGGATGATTGCACAGTCGATAAGGCGTTTACGCTGGAAGAACAATGCCTGGGAGCCTTCGCAGGACAACAGGAAACAGCGGCCGTCACGTTTCATGCTCTTACCAAAGCTGAAGCAACTATGGAGCGCTATTTAGGTAAAAGGCAAGGACCCACAGCCTCACAAGTCCTTCAAAGGAACCCAAAATTCAAATCACTCTTTGATCAACTTGACTTCGGGCCTCAAGCGAGGGAAGCAGCTACGGCAGCTCTCATGAGCATCTCTGAGTCCAGTTCTCATTATTTTACCGCACAACCACAGAGGTCATTTTTGGAAAACGACAACGCTATCGTTTTCACAGATGAAGACATGGAGGTTCCGTATTCGGATCACAGAAGGCCACTTTACTTGGAGGGACAGATCAACGATGTGTTTATAAGGCGGGCCTTGGTAGACACAGGTTCTTCCGTTAATATATTACCTCTGTCTGTGCTTACGGCAGCTGGCATCCCATTATCCAAAATTGTCCAATCACAAACAAGCATCAGCGGCTTTGGAAACAAAAGTGAAGTAACGGTGGGACATATGCAAGTAAATTTAAAGGTGGGGCCAATTCGGTCACTTACAAAATTCTATGTCGTGGATGTGGATGTGGCTTATCATGCGTTGCTTGGAAGACCATGGCTCAATAAACATAAGCTTGTGGTCTCTACTTACCATCAATGTGTGAAAGGAAGAATTGGGCTGAAACCACTCCGCATACCAGGAAATCAGACACCATTCAACAAAAACGAAGCCCATTATTCGGAAGCCGAATTCTACACCGAATGCACAGGTGCTGGAAGCAACCCATCCAAAGATTTTGGAACCTATCTCCCTTCTTGGACAGAAATTCGTGATTTAAGTAATGAAGAACTCATCACCGTCATCAACCGAGGAAGAAAGAGACACTCGGAAGCTAACAATCATGCCTATGATCATCCCCGGTGCTCAAAAGTAACGCTCCCCGATGGGCGCACCGTGTACCGCTTATGACGGGATTGGGGGCTTAACCGTGTCTTACGGGAAAGCCCCGAGTATGGAGGAGAAGCAATGCAAACCAACGACTGCAAAGATTCAGATGACAAGGCACTTTCACCTTGTGCCTTCCAGCAGCCAATGGTTGCTCCCAAGCACATGCAAGATGGCTCAGTGGCAGTAACTGAGCAATTGGAGACAATTGACTTAAGTGATGATCCTGCCGTCCAAAGACCCATTTCCATCAGCATCCATTTAACAAAGGAGGAGAAGGAAGTTTTGGTGCCTTTGTTAAAGGAATTTCGAGATGTGTTCGCTTGGAGCTACGAAGAAATGCCCGGCCTTGATCCAAATTTGGTGAGTCACACGTTGAATATTGAGCTGGGTACCAAACCTGTCGTACAGCCCAGAAGGAATTTTCATCCTGAGGTTGAAAAGCAAATCAAGGTGGAAATCGAAAAACTGTTAGCTGCTGGATTCATCAAGCCCATCAAGCACCCCACGTGGCTAGCAAATATCGTTCCCGTGAAAAAGAAGACCGGGGTCATTAGAATATGTACAGACTACCGAGACCTCAATCGAGCTTGCCCAAAAGATGAGTTTCCGCTGCCTAACATGGATATATTGATTGATTCAACCTCGGGTCAAGGCATGCTGTCCTTTATGGATGGATTCAGTGGATACAATCAGATAAAAATGTCGCCCAAGGATGCTGAAAAGACAGCCTTTCGAACGCCGTATGGGAATTTCTATTACACGGTCATGCCATTTGGTCTCAAAAATGCGGGTGCCACCTACCAAAGAGCCATGACGGCAGTGTTTCATGATATGATGGGAAAAGAGGTGGAGGACTATGTGGATGACCTTGTGGTGAAATCTAAAACCAGGCTGGGTCATCATGAGGTTTTAAGGAAGGTGCTGGAAAGGTGCCGGCTATACGGGCTGAAAATGAATCCGAAGAAGTGTGCGTTCGGAGTATCATCAGGTAAATTCTTGGGGTTTCAGGTGCACCAACGCGGCATAGATGTGGATCCCGAAAAGACTAGGGCCCTAAAATCCTTGTCGCCACCAAGGAACCCGAAGGAATTGAAAAGTTTCATGGGGAGGCTGTCGTACATTCGACGCTTTATTCCAGGGCTTGCTGCTATGATGAGCATCTTCACCCATTTGCTCAAAAAGGGCCAATCGTACATATGGAGCAAGGAATACCAGGAGGCTTACCAGCAAGTGCAGCAACTGATAGCCAGGCTACCCACAATGAGGGCACCTATCCCGGGACTTCCACTTAAGCTTTACTTAGCTGCGACAAATACCGCGGTTGGAGCTTTGCTTGCCCAGGATAGTCATGAGGGGGAAGAAAGCCCCATTTACTATGTAAGCAGACAATTGAAGGGAGCTGAGACAAGGTACCCGAAGACAGAACTATTATGCCTTGCTCTTGTTTATGCTGCGCAGCGATTGCGACATTACTTTCTTGCTCACGAGCTGCAGCTTGTAGTAAAATCCGACCCTGTGAGATACTTGCTCACAAGACCAGTGCTATCAGGATGCCTTGCACGCTGGTTGCTGCAATTGTCTGAGTTCGATATTGTGTGTACGACCCCGAAGTCTATTAGGGGACAGGCTGTGATTGATATGTTAGCCCTATTCCCCGAAGTAGAGGAGTCTACTCTGTCCGAAGAAGTATTAGGAGAACTGCCGGAAGTAGTTGCCACTGTTGTAGAAGAAGCGTCATGGACCCTCTACTTTGATGGATCCTCTACAACCAACGGTGGAGGAGCAGGGGTAGTGATTATCAATCCTGAAGGGCAGGCCACAGCTCTCTCATTCAAACTAGATTTCCCATGCACAAATAATGTCGCAGAGTATGAAGCTTTTATCATAGGATTGTCTACGGCAAGGGAAATGGGTGCAGAAAGAGTGAAGGTCATTGGAGATTCAAATCTGGTATTGAGCCAATTGCAAGGGAGCTTTGCTGTGAAAGAAGCAACTTTGGCACCCTATCGTACAGCTGCTGAAAGGCTCATTAATTCCTTTAAGCAGGTTGTGATGGAACACATTCCGGGAGTCACTAATAGGTATGCAGATGCTTTGGCTACACTGGGATCAAAACTCTCATACGTGCAGGAGCAGCCTAATATTACTGTGGTAAGGAGAGAGACGCCAGTAGTAGAGGCAATGGTCCAGGAGGAGCTGCTGGAAGAAGATGACTGGAGAAAGCCGTTAAGAAAAGAATTCAGTGGAGAAAGCAGCATTAAGGACTTGAAAGACTATGTGCTCATCTTTGGGGAACTCTATAGACGCCTTCCAGGCGGTGTTTTGACTAGATGCGTGGGAATGGTAGAAGCAAGAAGAAGGTTGCAAGAGGTACACGATGCCACCTGCAGTTTGGAACCAGTGACCAGTTTGTATCGGCGCCTGCAGCGTAAGGGTTATTATTGGCCAGAAATGAGGAAACAAGCAGCCGATGTTCAGGCTAATTGTCCCAAATGTTCTACGGTACCCACTACCGAGGAGGCTTTTACTGTGTCACTGGCGGAAGATTGGAGGGCCCCATATCTAGCATTTTTCGTTGAAGGAGCTCTGCCAACCAATTCCAAGCTCGCTTATAAGCTCAAGAAGACGGTAAAAAGATATTTCATGGATAGAGCGACTCTTTACAGGAAGGGATTTAATGGTGAACCACTACGATGCTTGGAAAGGTCGGAGGCTCATCAAGTCATGCAGGAGATACATGCTGGAGAATGTGGAGAACATCAAGGGATGAAGAGGCTTTATCGGCAGCTGCTGAGTTTCGGATACTATTGGCCTACTATGAAGAAAGATGCACATGACTTTGTTAAGAAATGTCACACATGCCAGGTCCATGCTAATTTAAGCCATAAACCTCCAACACTGTTACAGGATATGCGCACCCCTTGGCCTTTTCATACATGGGGGCTTGATTTGATTGGGACAATCCATCCTCCTTCCGACGGTTACATATGGATCCTTACAGCTACAGAATATTTCACGAAATGGGTCGAGGCAATTCCTCTTCGAAAAGCCACAGGGGCTGCTGTCTCGAATTTCATTCGAGAACACATCGTGTGCAGATTTGGAATTCCATACAAAATGGTTACCGATAATGGCACGCCTTTTGTCAACAAACAGGTAAGCTCGACACTCAATGGTTACGGTATCAAGCATCGTCGCTCCACACCTTACTACCCACAAGGAAATGGTCAAGCAGAGGCTACCAACAAGACAATATTGAGAATTTTGAGCAAGATGGTATATGAGTATAAGGGGAATTGGAGCATTCATCTGCCGGACGCTTTGTGGGCTTACCGTACCTCACCAAGGGGTGCTACCGGTTTTTCGCCTTACTCACTCGTATATGGGTCTGATGCCATCTCACCTGTGGAAATCACCATCCCCACGGCTAGAGTGTCGGCTGTCAATGATCTTGAATGGGATGCAAAATCATGCTCGGATTGGCGTGTGTTAGACCTCGAAGCAGTGGATGAAAAGAGGATGGAAGCCGAAAGGAAAATGGCACTTTATCACAGGACTACTGCCCAAGCATACAACAGGACCGTTAAGCCTCAAGCTTTCAAGCAAGGAGATCTCGTGCTAAAAGTTGTCGAGCATGTGAAAAGACAGATATCGGGACCTTCCAAGTTTGCCCCGCAATGGGAGGGTCCATTCGCAGTCAAAGAAGTACACAGCAGTGGCTATTACCACTTGATCTCTGTCAAGGAAGGCACGCTAACGGATCCCATCAATGGAAAATGGCTCAAGCCCTACTATTGCTAAGAAGGAATAGTATTTTTATCGTTATATCATCGTATTTATCCCCTCATGCCCTCCTTCTATATCCCTAACTCTCGCTTGAGAAGTTTTTGTAGCATGTACCATTGTGGTGACATGAAATCTGAAATGAAAATGAAGGAGTATTTTGAAAAAAAAGAAAATTGCCTTTATATATTCATGGTAGTTTTTTTTTTATAAAAAAATATATATATACATATATAAATATTATTTAGCAGAGCACATGCCAAGCCAAAGCCATTTGTATGGGATCCTAAGTCACTAGCAGACCTCATGCTTCATCAACAAAAAATATACGCCAAGCTAATTAGCATAAATAAGCATTGAAGCTTCGAGCATGGATCCTGCCAAAATTATGGCGGTATCTACCTTATATTAAGACCCAACATGCGGGAAATCTCAAGCGAAAAGTTTCAACCAAGCACTGCATATAATACCAAATAGAAAAGTTACAATGTGTTTGACAAAAAAAGGGAGGACATAGTTTCCAGCAGTCAGCACATAACAACACTGCAGTACCAAGCTGTCACAATGCAAATTTTACAAGCCTAAATTCGAGCAAGTTATACAAGCTAAGAGGTAATGTGTTGTTAAGTCTTGAAGGAGATCTCGAAATGTGTCGCGCTAACTGATCCTATACCAAAGCAAAATGTAACCTGCAAAACCAAGAAGAATGCCGAAAGAGAGTAAGTTGATTTTAAAGGCGGGGTGAAGTAAAGAAGGATGTAAGGTCACAAACCTCAAAAGGTGGCAAGGGTGGCTAGAAGGGAATGGAGGAGGCCTTCTGAGAAGACCTTGTCACTGCTTCTATTATGCAACCAGCACTGTCGGAAGAAACATCTTGAGCAAGAAGAAGGGCACGCAACTCCCTGTGTTGGTTTTCCAGTTCACGCTGCTTGAGAATCAAGGCCTCTATCGCTGCCCTTATGTCTTCAGAACCAGAAAATGACTCCATGCTATGGATAGCTCTTTCCCCGAACACGGCACGTGCTAGGTCCTTTACCAGATTCAGAAGAAATTCTATCCGGAAGCCGAGGGTCAGGGCTTCACAGATTGCGTCCCGCCAACAAAGAAGCCGATGGTCTGTAATGTATAGCAGCTGCATAGTATCCATGCCATGGAGCACTAAGCCAAGGGTCCGGAAGGCGGCACTCCGTGAAAAAGAAGACTTGATGCCTGTGATGTCCATAAGATCTCCGTACTTGTCCATGAATCTTCCTAAAACCGCCACTATTTCAGGATAAACAAGAGCTCCCCGAAAGGGTGCATAGCCGTTAAATTGATGACAAAGCGGCAGGAGCTCATCTGCAGAACGAAGAATCTGGGCACCCCCATCGAAAAAGGCCATGAATGTAGTGAAGGAGTTCTCCCATTCCGACCAAGACGCACTAAAAGAAGCATGCTCAGCGACAGTAATGCTGGCCTGGGCACCCTCGGTAACACCTGTGTCATTAGGTGAAGGTGCTAGAAGGAGTGCTAAGGGGCCAGGCTCTGGTACTCGAAGGATCGGCTGAATGTGGGATGGAGTAGGCAACGCCCTGTGGAAGGCAAAAGTGTTGCTCCGGAGAGCTGCTGGAAAGGCTGGAGGAATTGTAGGCTCAAGGTCTCTTCGAAGGAAGTGTTGGAAGATAGGAGGCAAGGGGCTGGTGATTCGAAATGCGAGAGTCTCGTCTCGTGGACTTGTCGGCAAAGGCGACTCAGCAAGAGCTGCCTCAATCAGTGTGTCAAATGTATCGGAAGAAGAAGGCACCACAGGCACAATCGCCATCTCCCGAATAACGTCCCTAGCCTGCGACTAAAAAAAGAAGAAGGAAAAAGAATGTATGCATGCGTCAGAATCAGCATGAGATGATTGACAAATTATACGCAGCAGCAAAAGAAAGGAGAACCAGTTCTAGGGTAGACCAAGTACCTGCTCAACACTGACAGGGTGCATGCTGCTACCAGCAGGGCCGGTAAGAGGAACCAGGCCACCTTGTTCCTCCTGACGGTCGTCAAAATGCACGGACCCACCTTCGTCCTGATCATTGTTGCCCTCCCTGTCAGAATCCTCGCGCATGTCACTCACGGCGTCAATATTCTCTTGCTCTGGAGTACTAGCCTCCGACTCAGCAGTATCGCTGTCATCATCAATCGTCACCACTGTTCTGGTCCCGGAAGCCTCACTGCCGCTTGCACGAGCTCCGGAAAATCTTGCCTGCAAAACGCGCATGCTGCGACGTTTCGGAGCTGCTTGTGGAGACACGGAGGATGTGCTACTTCTCTTCCTCTTTGGCGTAGTACCCATTTTCCCTAATATATATATATGTATATATGTATACGTAAATATATGTAGTTGAAGGAAAATAATAAATAAATAAAACAAAACAAAGGAAGGAAGTGGCACTCACTGCGAAAAGGGGGCGTTTCCAGCACCTTGTCAGTACGACTCTGGCTCTCAGAGGCAGTGGGCCTCGCAAGGCGCGAACGTTCTGGAGGAGTAGCCTCTCTAGTTCGGGATGGACCACTTGGTGCAACTTTCGGGATAAACTTTCTAGGCTTGCCAGCAGCTTGCTTCTTCCCTGCACTTTGTTTTTCCACCTGTTTCCCTTCGCTAGATGTTGGTGCTGCGACTTTCCCAGAACTGTGAAGGCTCTGTGTTCCCGATTTTGGCTTCACTTTGGAGAATTCCCCAACGATGTCACCACTCTTAGAAATAAAAGGGAGGTTGCGCTTTTGGCTCAGAGGGATGGCCTTCTCCTCCGTGATTAAGCCTGCGAGGCGCACGGTTGTGGGGGGCAGTCTATCCCCAGGAAAGGATTGGAACTCGCGGAAAGAAGCAAGGCAGCGGTTCTAGTAGGATTGGTAACCTCGTGAGAAGCCACCAATTCTCCCCTTGCTGGCTAAAACAAGAGGCCTGCAGCTGTTTGGTATGTGGTCATTGCTCCAGAAGATGCTGTGTAGCGCGAAGGGATCATCATGGTTAGGATTACCTGGTACTCCTTGATCGAGTCCAAACTGTCGCCTAACTCGATGTGGCGAATAGGATACCGAAATTTCTGAACGGCTGTCTCCAAGAGTAGGTAATGGGATGGGGGCAATGTTCAACAAGGCATACTTTCTGAATTGGCCACCATGCGATACTGCTGCTGGAACTTCGATGGTATCATTGACATCAGCGTAAAAGGGCACGAAGGTGAAGGTCTCTGCTGAGGTGCCGTAAG
Source organism: Prunus persica (assembly GCF_000346465.2). NCBI lineage: Eukaryota > Viridiplantae > Streptophyta > Magnoliopsida > Rosales > Rosaceae > Prunus > Prunus persica. The sequence goes on from NC_034015.1 coordinate 4,178,527, forward strand.
GGCGAAAAACGAAGTTCTCAATATTGTCCATCAGTGATAAGAAGTCTTGACCTTTCCGCTGCATCCTTTTGAACCATCTGCAAACCAAAGGCAGATTGTCTGGCATAAAGGAACCATTGCCCCAGTCAGCCAATTTCAAGGCATGTGAGTGCGGGAGTGAATATACGTCCAGTCCTTTGAGACGCTCCCATAGAAACACCTGCAGAAAGCCAGAATTCAAAAGGGTCTCCACACCCATGGTTCCGGACGCGTTCTTCTCTAAGAGCTGAGTCCGATCAAGCAGTCGGTATAGATGACCCAAGAACATGGGGGCTAAAGGGATTGTATCACCCCGAGCTATAGCCAGAGCCAAGGGAAACACACGCTCATGCAGGCAATCTTGGGAGAAATCACAAAGCACGAACCGCCCAAGCCATAATGCTATGAATGCAGCCAATCGATGAGAGCCTTGTCTGTTTGCATCACCAAAGTATTGTATCCAATTACTGAACCGTAATGAGGTGCTGGGAGAAGTGGGGGCACCTCTCTGTAAAACTGCAAGCTTGTCTACTTCTTCCGGAGTAAGGGCAATGTTGAAGGGGTTTCGGTCGCCACAAACCGGAAGGCGGGAAATATTCGCTACATCTTCTGAGGTAGGAGTAAATTCTCCCCATGGACATATGAAGGTATGGGTTGCAGCACTCCACCTCCGGACCACGTGGCGAAGCATCTTTGCTTCGATGTGAATGTCCCACAGTTTGGAGAGAAAGATAGCATCTAAGACCTGTGCTCTGCGCAAAATATTGCATGTGGAGGGATCCCGCAGCTCGCGGTCAACCCATTCGGACCAACTTTTACTGATGCTACAAGGAAATTGGAAAAATAGGGGAACTGCTGGAAACAGGCCCTTCTCGATGCAGCACCTAGAAATGGAGGCAGGTTCGATCACAAGGGCAGAGTCAGGTGCTGGTTCATTACCAACAACAGCGGTCTCACGGGCATCTTCGAGCAGCAGAAGGGGGCCTCCTGGTTTGAGACCATCATCCACAGAATAGTGGTGGTCCAGCATAATTGGTGGGAGGATGGCTGCCATGGCAAGGCTAATAAGGTCACAGATACCTGCAAAAAAAAAAAAGGAGAAAGGAATAAGGAAATAGTCATAATAATATATAGGTTCCAGCACCTTCACGATCGTTGGGCATACATACATCTACAGGATTTCATGCCAAGAATACGCTAACAGCGGAACTAATGCAATATCATCATGCGGAGGGGCTATTCGATGCAAGATTAAGAGGAAACCAAGTCACAAGAGAACAATTACTTGGAAGGAGACTGTGGGGTCGATATAAGTGCTTATGGCTTCTCCACTTTGGTCAGATACACCTTAAAGGTTTTGAATTTGCACAAGGATGGTTGTTATTGGTTAAAAGTTTAAAACCCCCAATCGGTGGCCCGATTGTGAAACATAAGAAAAGGGACGAACACGCAGCAAAAGGGGGGCTGTGAAGGGGGTACTGTTCTCCAAAAGAAAAAGAGAGAAAACGAAAAACGAAAAAACAAAAGGAAGGGATTTTCACTCCCTGATGTCCGTGTATAGGAGATGTGCGAAAGTGTATGCAGCAACAGAACAGAGAAACACGAAAAGAAAAGAGGAGGAGTAGTGCTTACCACTGTCCTTGGTAATTTTTTTTTCCAGCGGCTAGCCGAAATCAAAACGAAGAGGGGCTGTCTGGCGATTCTTGCTCTCGGAGTGGCTCCGCGTCTTGCAAAGTGATTCTGCCAAACCTATTTTTCTTTTCTATCAGATTGAAGAAGAAATTAGAGAAGAATGAGGGATTTTAAAGCGAATCGGTGACTTCTCCCGGTGGGTGCGAGCGGTTTCTCCAGGCGTAACCGATCGGCAGTTATGGATGGCACTCCTCCGCAATTTTCTTTCGAAACCCTCTAGACCTGTGCGTGAATGAAGGCCAGCGATAATGAAAAGAAGAAGACAAGGGATGCAGTGTCACACCTACAAAAGAAGGAAGTCGAAGGGAAAAGAGAAGAGAGAAATAATAAATTAAAACAGATGTGATGGAAGCGTACCTGGGGAATAGGCGAGACTGCTGGAAAACAATCATGGCAGCACGTACGCGGGAAGCGAGAAGGGCACGTCAGTGGCAGAGGTTTGATTTTTTGGGCTAGGTTTGATTATTTGGCCCATCTCACCATTTGCTCATGGCCCCAATAATCAAGGGGGCTAATGTTGAGGCCCAAAAATCCAAGGGGCTAAGCCCAAGTTGACTATTGGCCCAATAGGGACAAGTAAATGCAAGAGAATTTAAGGAACGAATTAATACGAGGTACGGGCCACATGCCACGCCAAACAAGCGCGTGCGGGAAGACCAAAAACATGCTAACTTTACAAAAAATATGCTCACTCCTATTGAACCCGGCTATAGCCTATGATGATAGGATAAAAATCCAAGCACAAGCATAGGTGTCGGAACCGCCATGCCAACACCAAAATGTGTTACAAGCTTAGGTGGGCCCAAGCCACCAAAATTACCCGGGGCTTGCTTGAACGGGTTGTGGTATGGATGGCAACGGGCTTTCATAGGACCCATTGACGAGCCAAGAAAATGGTAGTTTCGGGTCACTTGGGGGGCCCAAAACTCAAGCCTATTTCTTCGGTCCGAAATACATGGGTTAGCATGAGAGAAGAGAGAGCATGACCCAATACCTTAGAAAAAAAGTGCAAAGCCTGTTAGAAAAGGCTAGGACAATTAGAAGGCCTAAACGTGCTGTTAAAGTGCAATAGGCAAGCTGCTTCCGGCAGCTTGACGAAAAGCCCAGCAGACTGACCCAGAATGACATATCACCAATTCAAAGCCTAGGAAAGAAAAGCCCAGCCCAGACTCTCTGTAAAATATCTGGCCAAGCACGTTTTGTCCCTATCCAAGAGAGTCAACAGCAACCATCTCAAAAACCAGAGGAAATCCACACGAGCAAGAGGTTTACTCGTTGAGTAAAACGTAGCTCCTTTCCCTCCCATTGTTCTAGCAGCTTGCATAGGAAAGATCAAGAGAAAAGCAAGCGGCTCTTCACCTCTATGAAGAAGGGCCAGCAAAACCGAGACCTTGGAACCACAAATGGGTTCCTTACCCATGTGTCTTGGGCGGACGGGATTCATCAAAGAAGACGAAGTGGGGGAAGACAATGGAAAGAGGGAGGGAAGTATGACGGAATTAGAACCCTTAGTGGCTATAAAAAGGAGGACTTCTGCTACCCAGAGGAACCAACCCATTTCCAGAGCTCGACCAAGCATTGTCAAGCAGCTGGAAAATCTACTCAAGCCACCCCATCTCCTCCTCCATTCGTTTTCTTCCTCCATTAGGAAGGAAATCAGCCAAATCTTCCTTTGCTTGCTCTAAACCTCCATCCTCCATAGGAAAATTCATCTCTCTCTCTCTCTCAAAATTGCTAAACCTGTGAAAGCCTAGCTCCCATGCCACATGCTCTCCAAGCCAAGTTCTTCTGTAAAATTGGTTAAGTTTGTGTGGGCTATTAGTGAAGGAAGCCTGAGAGTGTTTTCGTAACAGTTTCATCAGACTCTGCGAAAAACACTCTTCCAGGCGCTTGGTGTCGAACCCAGGCACTTGGGAAATTTTGCTCACTTCTCTTCTTACGGCAGCCCAAGCCCATTCGTCAGGCTGCTGGAACAAAAACGGCCCCAACAATACTCAATTACCGCCAGGGTTCATTCTAACATGGGACGACATGCAGAAGGTTTTTCTTGCACAATTTGTCAGCTCGAAGAAAAAAGTCTCGCTCATAGATCTGGCGAAAACCACACAAAAACATGGGGAGAGTATAAATGATTTTATTATAAGATGGAGGAGTCTTGATCTCCAATGTACTAAAAAGATCACCAAGCAGTCTGCAGTACAGATGTGTTATAACAATCTCCTGCCAGAAATTGCAACGTTTGTCGCAACAGCGGAGCCTCAATCATTCGATACATTGGTGTCAAAGGCAAGTAACGTTGAAATACAAATTGCTTGTCAGAAGACAACAACAAAAATCCAAATTGGGGAAAAGAAGAATGAAGGCAAGAAAACGTTCAAGAAAGGGGAGTCATGGCTACTTTCGTCAAAACGGACAAGAAAAATGACAAAGGAAAAGGGAAAGAAGAAACGAGGAGAGTCACTCTTAAAGAAAGGAAGGAAGTCAAGTATACATTTGATGATGAGGATGTTGAAACTATCTTGTATGAACCCCTCGTAGCAAAGGCAATCAAACTTCCAGAACCAAAGCGCCTTGCAGAAGTTGATAAGACTAATGATTCTAAATATTACAGGTACCACCGGATCGTGAGTCATCCATTAAGAGATTGCTTTGTGCTTAAAAACATAATTCAAGAAAAAATCAACAATCATGAGATAGAGGTGGATTCATCTTCAAAGCAGCAAACTGCAACATCTAACATGATTGAGGGTGACCTTATTCCTCATGTTTCCTTGCCAGAAGGAGCTATACCCATAGGATTCCATGTTGACAATGAGGTCACAGTTGTTCATGCATACCCCAATATGCCTCGTCCTAGAAATCCTAATGTTCCTACCTTGTATGATCTTATGACTGCACCTAGCCTAGATGTTTAGGAAGATTCGTCAGATTTTTCCGATGAGTCCCAAAGTGAATGGCAGAGGGTTGTCAAAAGAAGGGCTTAAAAAATTGTCAAACATTCCTTGGTGCTAAAGTCATATGTTCACTATGGTGTCAAAATTACGAATAGGCTATCTCTAAAAAACAAGAAATTGAAAAAGAAGATTTCAGAGAAACCGAAGACCATACAAGGGGAAGAGTATGAACAACAACCAAGGGCTTTAGTTACCCTCGCTGAAACTTTACCTGCTAGTCTCCTTAAGAAAAATTACGAAGGAAAGGAAGAATGCTTTACTTGTTTCATGACTTCGTATGAAACCTCTGAAGAAGCAGATCAAACCACACTGCATATTGTACCAGTCATTCTTGATAAGTTAAAAATGACAGAAATTCCAATTTCTTTAAAAAAATTTGCAATAGAAATACCAGTTAAAGCAAGTAGCTCTAGATCTCAGGAAAGACAAACTTGTGTCAAGGACCAATCACAACTTGATGTGTTAGCTCATTTGAAACATATCCCAGCTTTTCTTAATATCTATGATGCTATGCAAATGTCAAAGGAATTTAGGGAAGCACTCACTGTGGCTTTAATGAGACCCGAGATGTTCAGAACCAGTTTCGAACTAGCAAACGTGGCTATTACATCACCAAAATATTGTGCTTGTTGTTTAGCAAGCATCACATTTGATGAAAATGATATGATGCTTGGATCTGAGTTGCACAACCGACCACTTTATGTTAGCGGAGAGGTTGGAAATACATCGATCAACTGAATTTTGCTTGATTGTGGCTCATCAGTAAATCTTCTTCCTTTAAAGACACTTCATATGATTGGAATGAGTGCACGACAACTGTCTTCATCCATGCTGACGATTCAGGGTTTCAATCAAGTCGGACAAAGAGCCATGGGTACTATAGCGTTGCAAATGGAAATAGGGGAACTCTATTCTGATGCCCTTTTTCATGTCATTGACGCTGACACATCTTACAATATCCTATTGGGGCGCCCATGGCTCCACACATATGGCATTGTTCCCTCTACATTACATCAGTGTTTTAAGTTCTTATCAAATGGGGAAGTCAAAAGGGTCTCTGTAGATGCTGATCCATTTGGTGGTGAAGAAGTTAATTATTCAGATGCAAAGTTCTATAAAACACCAAGCCTTACCTTTGTACAACCGCAAAATATAGAAAAGGCCAGGCAAGAGCTGAGCATAAAAATAGTAGGAGCATCAGGATCAACAAAACCAATCAAAATAAAGATCACAACACCTTCTGTGGTTTTCCCAAATAAAGAAAAGACTTCAAAGATAGCTTTCAAATATTCACCAAATGACCAAAAAAAGACGGGTCAAAAAGCACTGATGTCAGTTCAAAATACAATTGAGACACTTATGACAACATACACATAGCCACTACGTAGGATTGATTGTTCAATCCCAGGGGGCAGTATGGTAGTCTCAACTATTTTAAAGAAGAACAACAGTTGGTATAACCACATTGTTTTTAATGAAAATCCAACTATTTCGAAGAAGAACAATAGCCGACGTAACCGTGTTGTTTTCTTTGAAGGAAACAAGTCTATGAGAGCATCATCTTCAACTCCATTAAAGATAAAATCAAAAAAGGACAAAGCCAGAAAGAACTGCATTAACGTCTCAGTAAAACAAGAAAATGGCATGCTCAACGTAAAAGGTCCAGAAACAGGAAGAGACAAGTTAGTAGTTTTGACTGACTTTGAAAAATCTTTGTGTTGCTGAAACTGACCCAAGAAATAAACCACCTCGTATCTCAGTTTTTGAACGGCTTGGGAACAAAGCAAATAATTATCCAACTCGCATCTCAGTTTTCGAAAGATTGGAGACGTTGCTACCTCACAAAAACTTCAAAGGAGTAAGAAATGGAGAGTCAAGAAAAGCGTGATGACAAGTTCAGAGCAATCCAGAGATTTTGAGGCTGCTCAAGTTAACTGTGCCTCAATTGCAGATGATAACCCAACAGAAAATGAAGAGCATGAAATATGAACTCCTGATAATGAGCCTGTGGAGTTTATTGATAATGTTCAGCCAGCACCATCCCAAATTGAAGATGAAGCTCAAGCTACTGTGGATGAACTACAAGAAATTAATCTTGGTACAGATGAAGAGCCTAAACCCATTTTTGTGAGTGCCTTACTAACTCCAAATGAATTGAAAAATTATAATTGTCTTCTTCAAAAGTACCGATATGTGTTTGCATGGGGCTATCAAGACATGCCTGGCCTGGATCCTAATGTAGCAGTACACAGACTGGTAGTATCAAGTCAATGTCATTGTGTGAAGCAAGCTCCACGACGTTTTCGACCAGAGCTACAAGTACAAATAAATGCTGAAATTGACAAGTTAATAAATGCTAGGTTCATTCGAGAAGTCCAGTATCCTCGCAAGCATTGTCCCTGTAAAAAAGAAGAATGGTCAAATACGTATCTGCATAGATTTCAGAGATCTTAATAATGCCTGTCCCAAAGATGAATTCTTTCTCCCGATCACCGTATTATTGGTGGATGCAACAACTGGATTTGGGGCTTTATCCTTCATGGATGGGTTTTCAGGATATAACCAAATCAAAATGACACCTGAAGATGAAGAGCTTACTGCGTTTCGAACCCCAAAAGGGGTTTACTGTTATACTGTGATGCCGTTCGGTTTGAAAAATGCTGGTGCGACATACCAAAGAGCCATGACAATCATCTTTAGCGACATGCTACATAACACTATCGAATGTTATGTGGATGATCTGGTTGTAAAAACTAAAAAGAGAGAGCATCATTTAAATGACCTGAAACGGGGGTTTGATAGGCTCCAAAAACATCAGTTAAAAATGAACCCTTTGAAATGCGCATTTGGGGTGACGTCAGGGAAATTCTTGGGTTTGTAGTGAGACACCGTGGGATCGAAATTGACCCTTCCAAAATCAAGGCAATCCTAGAAATGCCTCCTCCTCGAACCTTGAGACAGTTAAGAGGTTTACAAGGAAGACTAGCTTACAAGGAACCTTGAGACAGTTAAAAGCGTTTTGGCATGCTTGATCCCATATGAATGGTGTGTCCTTTTTCATCAGCCTTGTGAATGGCTGGCACCAATTAAGAGAAAACCCTTAATATTATACATCGCCGCACTTGAACACTCACTGGGGGCAATGCTCGCTCAAGAGAATGAAGACGGAAAGGAGAATGCACTTTACTATTTAAGTCAAACATTAGTGGGGGCAAAACAAAACTACACCCCCATTGAAAATGTTTGTTTGGCTTTGATTTTTGCTGTGCAGAAATTACGATATTATATACTATTGCATGGCATTACTTTAATTTCCAAAGCAGATCCTCTCAGATATCTCATGGCAGAGCCAGTACCTTTTGGGCGTTTAGCGAAATGGTCTCTTTTGTTATCAGAGTTTGAAATTAAATATGTATCCCAAAAGGCAATCAAGGGATAGGCACTAGCTGATTTCCTTGCTGCACACCCCGTGCCAGATAATATGGAGTTGCCAAATGATTTACTAGATGAAGAGGTATTTTCTACAGAAATCTCACCATGGCAACTTTAATTTGATGGAGCAACCAGAAAGAAGGGAGCAGGGGTAGGCGTGGTGTTCATCACACCATTAGGGGGCTTGATGCCCTACTCTTTTTCTCTAATGACACTATGCTCAAATAATATAGCAGAATATGAGGCACTCATCATTGGCCTCGAAATTGCACTTGAAATGAACATCAACTGTCTGCATGCATTTGGAGATTCACAACTAATTGTCAAAAAATTGAATGGCCAGTATTCAGTCAAAAATGAAAATTTGGTTCTGTACAATGACAGAGCTAAATATTTAATGACCCAATTTCAAGACATTCAAATTGCCTACATCCCAAGGTCAGAAAATGACAAAGCTGATGCATTAGCAAATCTGGCAGCATCTTTTTCTCTCCCTGAAGAAAGAGACATACAAGTCACTGTTGGAGAACGTCATCTACTTCCTTCAGCTTTCAATCGATTGAAGGAAAAGCATGATGTCAATGTTGTCACAGTTTACGAAATTGAAGAGGGCCCAGATTGGCGCCAGTCCATGACAGATTTTCTTCAACATGGAAAATTACCAACTGACCCAAGGAAAAGAGCTTATGTCAGGCGTAGGGCCAACCGTTTCATATATCTAAATGACACTTTATACAAGAGATCCTTTGATGAAATACTCCTTCGGTGTTTATCAAAATAAGAAGCAACTACTGCCCTTTTGGAAATTCATGAAGGTGTCTGTGGTGCACATCAATCTGGACCCAAGCTTGCAGCCCAGTTAAAAAGGTTAGGATATTACTGGCCAACCATGGTTCAAGATGCGATGAAGTTTTCAAGTAATTGCAAGGCATGTCAACTACATGGAGATTTCATACACCAACCACCTTTGCCTCTTCATCCAACCATATTATCTTGGCCATTCGATACTTGGGGATTCGCTGCAACAGACTACTTTTCAAAATGGGCAGAAGAAGTGCCTTTAAAAGTAATGAAAGCAGAAGATGTTACAAATTTCATAAGGACACACATAATTCATCGTTATGGCGTACCATCCAAAATCATCTCAGATAATACCTTGTACTTCAAATGCAAGACTATGGTCAAGCTCTGTGATAAGTACAAAATCCGACATTCATTTTTTGCAAGTTATAATCCACAGTCCAATGGCCAAGCTGAGGCATTTAACAAGGTGCTTTGCAACATTCTCAAAAAGATGGGATTCAACATTTCATTTTGAGCTTTTTGAACCTGGTTATGAACTCTTAAGCAGGCTCATCTTCACTCTGTTTGAGGGCAGCATGATCACTGATTGTGATTTCTGGCTGGATCCTGAAGTAGTAGTCATGGAAGACATTTTCCATCTGTTCCCAAGTTTGAACAAAATTGGCTGGTAAGTTAGTATACCAGTTGAAAGCTTGCCCAGAGAGAGAGTTTCCAAAAAACCTTAGCTTTAACAGAGGGTTATTTTCTATGGCTATGCACGGGACAGAAAATCAGCCTATGTGCTCAACTAATGAAGCAGGGGTGTCTTCTTCATTGAACAAAGTGAAGTTTGGCACCTTGAAACCTGGGGATAGAGGTATTTGATCAATATATGCTGGATATGGCTTTCTGTAGGTAGGTCTTTCTCCTCTTCTGGCCTCAAGTTCCATCATTTCTCTTATCATTCTCTGAAGTGCCCCATGTCATTCAACGCATTGACATAATGCAGATTTCGCCCCTATTCTGGCTGGTTGTGTTCAAGCCTTTGCTCTATCCTGTATGGTCTGTGTAGGGCTTCCTCCTTGCGTTCTTCTTCTTCTTCGAAATCTGGATGGTTCCTCCAGTTTGACCCTAGTATGTTCCTGTCATTGTTAGCAAATAGGTTAACTCCCCCTCTGCCTCTCCTACCTCTTGCTAGTGGAGGGAATGGATTGGGGTCCATCCTTCTAGGTCTATATGGCAATATGGCTAGTTGCTCAAGCATAAGTGCCAAGGGTTGATCACGTGGGGCCACTGGTTGTGGAATAGGTGGAGGTTCTTGCTGATTCTGGGGGGCCTAAACTGGCGCAGGGCCTTCTGGACGAACTGGAGTCTCATGTTCTTGGATGGGAAGGGCTCCTCCCCTCTGTCCAGCTTAGATCTCTCCACATCCTGGTATTCCAGCTATCTCTGCGATGAGAGGGTTCTCTTGATATGGCCATGCCAGTCCTAGTGGAGGTCCATAAGGGTGGTTAGCTGCTGGACCACAACATCTGGGTTTGGATTTCTGGCAATAGTAGCCTCACGGTCTTTCCTAAACTGCTTATTGACCTGCCATTGCATCATGGCTATCATGTTGTTCAAAGTATCCTGGCTCGGCCTCTTGTTGAAACACAACCTCCTGTATCTAGTTTAACCTTCTGGATCCAGAACTGGAACATTTACTCCTAGTACTGCCCTGGGCTGATTGCCTAGCATCACTTTCTTCTTACTCAAGTCCTTCTCGGAGTGCTGATTGATCTCTTTCCATGGCACAACGTGGATTCTGGCTAAAACTTCCAATATTCATATACTAGAGGATTTTTCTAGGAATATGTACACTCAGAGGTCCCACTGGGCGTGCCTATATTGTTCACCCATTTGATATTTGTTCCTATGATGATAGGGTAAAGTTCCCCATTGTCTCGAAAACCTATTGACTGGTCAACGAGTCAACTTTCTTTTGTGAGCAAGAGTGCCATTGCTAGCAATGAAAATCGTAGCAGACTTCTTAAAGATAGATAACTTGCGCCCCAAGTTACTGATTTCTAAACAAGTGGTTGTGAATTTGGGTGAAGAATATCTCTCAAGTAAGTTCTTTTCTTGCCTCAGACTGGTGAGGACTTTACAATTTTTCACAGTACAAAACTGGTAGTTTTGGTCAGAATAAATGATAAGAAAATGAACTGTTTTTAGGCAGAATTGCCTTTTACAAAGCTCAAAAAAGAAATACCAACTCTAAAAAGACAAAAAAAGCTCTTAGACTTCAGTTTCTACCTAGATAAATGCTTCTGATCCAGGCTGGACTGGGCATATCTATGCTGGACTGGACTATCAACATCTTCAATTGTCAAGTTTCAGCTGTAAATCGATACCATCGTTCGAGTTTGATAGAACTTTAATCCATTTCAAGCCCAGGAAGGCTTTTTGGACTGCAGAATTGGGATTTCTTCAGTCCAGAAGGGGCAAAAGTGGCTGGACTTGAGGATCACTGAGCTGGAACTGCACTGTGGTACCTATTCTGCTTGATTAGGGCTCTCTATAAATTTGTTGAGGTTTTCATATTTGATAAAAACCTGTACTCTACTTGATTTGGCTTAAGCTGAACCAAATTTGTAACGAGATAAATCTCGCTTTGAATGACTATTTCTTTGAAACTGAACTGGAGTTAGAGATTCTAATTTGTAGCTGACTTGTTTCTTGTGGCTCAATGAGCTATTAGTTGCTTTAGTGTTTTGAAGGTTTTTGAGATCAAGTGATCATTTTGAGTTTATGTTTTTGATTGATTTTTTGGTTGTCCCTTGATCTGTTCACCTCCTCTCATATTTATAAAAAAAAATGCTGGAGTGGGGTTCTCTAATCTTTTAATAATGTGCGGCAAAAATTTTCAAAAGATCTTTTTATTTTAAATGCAAAGAAAAAGGGAAGTTATCTGTTCTGGCAGAGAAGAACCATCAATAATCAGTTTTCATGGAGGTCTTTTCCTTGCTTTTTTGAAAGAAAGGCCAACTCCTCTTCGTTCTCTATTTGTTCTTGGAAAAGAGAAAGAACACAATCTGACGTGATGGTCAATTTGCTTTTCTTGTTTGAACAACTCCCTTGCTTCCCACTTATCTCTTGAGATCGTAATTTGCTTATCTCTTGGAAAAGATCACCTGCTCTGATGTAGAATTGTATAAAAAAGGATTTTGATCTTTTGGCCGTAGAGTTTCAGAGAAGTCTTTCTGTTAATGACCTGCTTTCATTAATTACCAATCAACTCTCTTGTGATAGTTGAAATTGTTGACTTTTCAAAGATAGGTAGTCACGTGGGTTTTGAGAATAGACTTTCCAAAAAATATGTTGATCTTGTACTTTGGGTTTTGAGATCAATGGAGAGTATTTTGATGCTGGGCCCAATCCAATTCTTTTATTGATCTTCTCCAGTGGTTAATTGCCATTTAATTTGGCATTTTTTACAACTCTTTTGAATCAAAGCCTAGTCCTCTGTACTTTTCTATTTTGTGGGCCTTTCTTTGCCTAAATGGGCTTGCACGTGAATTTCTTTTTGGCCCAAACACAATCAACTCAATGTTTGTCTCACTATCATCATCTTCAGCCTCTTCTCCACTATCATCATCTTCAGCTTCATCATCTTCACTGTCATCTGCCTCATTATCTCCCTCATTTTCTGCCTCATCATCTAAATCAACATCCACTTCTACAAACTGGTTCCCTAACTCACCAACATCAGTTTCAGTTTCAACTTCAACTTTTGACCCCAATTGTGGAGTAGATGCAGATGCCTGGCTCTCTGAGAAATGTGGTTGATGCTTATATGAGAGATGTAAATGTTGAACTCTAGAGGTAGGTGTATGCTCCACAAACTCTACTACATGGGCATCTACTTCAATTGGACCCCCTTCTTTTGTTCTAGTAGTGGTACTGTATTTTTTTCTGGTCATATCCTAAAGAGAAAGCAACATCAAACAGGTCAAGCATTGACAGGTGGTCAACATTATAGTTGTCTACCCATGTAACCTTACCCCGAACATGCTTCCCCTCTGAAATATAACCTCCATAGTGAATTTCTAGGGAGAACAAATCTGGATCACCTAAAAAAAACAAAAAATGATATATAAAACCACTATTTTATCACACCAACTTATCTTTACTGCCCAACTACCATTCTAAACTTGAAATTGACTCAGGTCCACACCAACAATTATGCAGACAAAACAACACAAATGCTTCTGGAACACAAGTATTTCCTATTCAAAAAGCATATCAGACAACACCACAAAATGTACAAACAACTGACAGACCAAGGACCACACAAGCTTTTGAACAATTTCAAATTGGGAAAAGCGATTACTTACTGTACTTGGGAGGTGGCCCTCTGTTCCGCACCTGTAGAGGCAACACATCCTGACTCATGTTGCGTCGAATCAACAGAGCCAAAAGAAGCTTAATGAAAAAGCTTTCAGACTCCCTCGATATCGTCCCTCTCCAACCTTTGATTTCGTCCCTTTTCCCGCCCTCAATTAGGTCCCTTTCTAACCCTACCAATTTGAAAGCGATGTGCGAAGTGTGTGAGAGAGATTGCTAATTGAATCTGTGCTGAATGATAAAAATAACCCTCAACAAAGAGTCAACGTAGGTCAAATAGACGAATTAATGGATGAAATGTTCGAATTTTGACGGTTGGGGGGGAACATAGATAACAAAATTTAATTCGAGCCTTTAATTCGCTAAAAAAAAAGGTCAGGGGGTAAATTGAGAGTTATGTACAAGTTCAGGGGGCAATTCGACATATTACCCTTAAAAAAATTGCACGCAAACATAAACATGACCTAAGAAAAATTAAACTAGAAAAATAATAAAAAGAAGAGCAGAACACACCCGGATAAACGGCAATTGCTGATGATATCAAATGCTCCTACTGCTGGGCCGATAGTTCGCATGCCACAGCCCACTGTCAATACGGCCCAAAAATCAACCCCAGCTATCAACCAGCTGTCTGCTAAACAGCTTAATTGCAAAGTTGGCTCAAATTACATGAAATACTAGCCGTGATGCATAGAAAAATTTACTTAAGGTAATTGATGCTCTTGGAAGTGGTGGTCGTGAGCCCGCTTGGATGAAATTGGCACATCATTTGAATGAAAATAGAGAAAGGATGTTAACGAATGGGTCCATGTCATTTTATTAAAAAAAAACATAATCAAATGGACTGTTGACTAGAGCCCAGAGCCAACGCAACGGCTCTCTTTGTCCATTTGCTCGTCAGAACCCACATGGGTTCGCTTGCATATGTCCATTCATGCCACGCGTTCTCTATTAAAATCAGAAACCTACTCTCATTAGTCATTTCTCTCAAGACCCCATATGCCTCTCTCTATTCATTTTCCTCAAACCGCACAATCTGCTCGCAGCTCACAACTACCGTTCAGCTCACTCTCCCTCATCTCCAAAACCAAAAACCGAAGCCTTCATTCTTCGGCATTTTTCTCAGACTCAAATCATGGCTCTACAAAAATCTGAAGTTAGCCATGATGGAGCAAGGATGGAAAAAGGTAAATCCCTCATCCATGTGTGTCAGTTTTTTTTTTTTCTAGAGATCTAACACACACGTGTTTTCATCCATGTGAGGACACTCGGAGTGCTGACAAATCCGAGGAGAAGTGAGGCTCAAGGATCAAATCGTGGACAGATGGAGATGGTGTGCTCAAAGTTCAGATCCATTGGGAAAGTGCAAGAGACATCTCGAAGTGTTCGATCTATGAATCTGAAAGGTATAAAGACTCATCCTTCCTCTTGACGAACTGATGTTAGTATTTGTATCAAATGAACTGAATATGTGGAGGTATGTCTTCTTTGTGTTCACAGGTTCTCGATTTGAAAGCATAACAATGATGAGGACAACGAAGGCCAGCTAAGACCTTGCAGATCTGAGTCTTGCAAACGTAAAAACTGTGTTATGAGGAACCCCTATTTGTTCGAAAATGCTGCCCCATCATCCCCTACATGGAATGATACTAATGTGGTATGTTGTGCAGAACAATTAGATCTGAAAGAAAGAATGCTCAAACTGGAGATCCACTGGACAAAAGGCAGGACGCATCTCAAAGGTGTTTTCAAATCCTGCAAGTTTTGTGGGTGTAGATCCAGTATTTAAAAGCTGTATTTAAGTGCTCAAAATGGTGTGGTAAACTGGATCTGCATAACTACTGCAAGACTTGCATTCTTTGATTGCTTTAAATTCCAGCATAATGTAGATGTGGTTGACATTAACGTAGACTTACTGCTGGGTGCATGATTCCAGTGTAGGATTTTCTGCGTTTGATGCTTACTGTTGATTGTTGTGTCCTACATTGAATCAATATGTGTAAGAAGTAGAAATAGGAGAAAAATAAAATCAACTAGGTAAAGACACACAACAACAAAAATATATGTGTAAAAAGTATTTTGTATTTTTTTTTTGTATTTTTTTTTTGTTTTGTTTTGTTTTTTTAAAAAATAAAAGAAGTAAAAAGTTTAGAAAAATTAGGCTGCCTCCCAATAAGTGCTTTATTTTAAGTCTATACCTAGACATTGCAGAAGCCTGGTGGTCAAATCACTGGTTCCTTCAGAGTCAAAGACTCGTTTGTAGTGTCAAAGGGTGTCTCCACGTAGGGTTTCAGCTTGTGACCATTCACCTTGAATGTGTTGCCTTTAGCCTCATTAGTTATTTCAACTACCCCATGCGAAAAGACTTTAGTCACCAGATATGGCCCAGTCCAGAGAAATTTTAATTTCCTTGGAAACAACTTAAGCCTTGAATTGAATAATAGAACCTTTTGCCCCTGGTTGAAACTCCTTCCGTAAAATTTGACAATCATGAAATGCTTTAGTTCTTTCCTTATAGATCCGGGAACTGTCATAAGCACCCTGACGAATTTCCTCTAGCTCATTTAACTACAATTTTCTCTTTTCCCCAGCTAAATCATATGCAAAATTTAACTCTTTAATAGCTCAGTACGCTTTATGCTCAAGCTCCATAGATAGATGACATGCTTTCCCATAAACAAGTCGAAATGGTGACATCCCAATAGGAGTCTTATAAGCTGTCCTGTATGCCCACAAACCATTATTTAATTTTAAACTCTAATTCTTGTGTGTAGAACCAATTGTTTTCTCCAAAATGCGCTTTATTTCTCTGTTTGAAACTTCAACTTGACCAGATGTCTGTAGTGATATGGTGTAGCCACGCGATGATTAATCCCGTACTTTGCCAGTAGGTTAGCAAACGGTTTATTAATCAAATGCTTCCCCCCATCGCTAAGAATAACGTGAGGAATTCCAAAACATGGAAATATAACCCCCTGGAGGAACTTCAGGACCACTGATCCTTGATTAGTTGGTGCTGCAACGGCCTCGACCCACTTTGAAACATATTCCACAGCCACCAAAATATATTGGTTCCCGGTAGAAGATGGGAATGATCCCATGAAATCAATACCCCAAACATCAAATAGTTCGACAATCAGGATACTTTGCTGGGGCATCTCATTCCTTCTGGATTGGTTGTCGACCCTTTGACACCTATCACAAGCCTTGCACCAATTCTGTAAATCTTTAAAAAGTGTTGGCCAAAATAACCCACTCTGTAAGATTTTCTCTGCTGTCCTTTTCTGCCAAAAATGTCCCCCACAGGCATAATGATGAGCAAACTTTAAAACAATTCCTTGTTCAGCCTCAAGAATACACCTGCGAATAATATGGTCCGGACAATACTTGTATAAGTAGGGTTCATCCCAGAAATAGTGCTTTACATCTAATAAAAACTTCTTTTTCTGCTGGAAGAAAAAACTTGATGCACCACACCCTTAGCCAAATAATTGACAATATCAGCAAACCAAGGTGTATCCAGATGAACAGCAAATAGCTGTTCATCGGGGAAACTTTCACTCAATGGTAGAGAATCTGCCTCCATAGCTGCTGGAATAATTAATCTGGATAAATGGTCAGCCACAACTACCCTTCTTGTCTTTAATCTCTAGGTCAAATTCTTGAAGTAAAAGAACCCAACAAATCAACCTAGGCATGGCATCCTTCTTAGACAATAAGTATTTTAATGCAGGATGATCAGTATAAACAATTACTTTAGCCCCAACCAAATAAGACCGAAATTTCTCTAGTGAGAACACAACTGCCAACAATTCCTTCTCTGTAGTTGCATAGTTAATTTGTGCATCATTGAGAGTACGACTTGCACAATAAATGACATGGGGAAGCTTATCTTTCTGCTGCCCTAAAACTGCCCCGACATCATAATCTGACACAACACACATTAGCTCAAATGGTAAACCCCAATCTGGTGCAACAATGATGGGTGCCAAAGTTAGGAGTGATTTCAACTTGTTGAAAGCTTCTAAACAGGCCTCATTGAAATTAAATGGTGCATCCTTAGCCAATAAATTGCACAAAGGTCGGCTAATCTTGGAGAAATCCTTGATGAACCGACGATAAAAACCTGCATGTCCTTAGAAGGACCTCACACCTTTTACTGATATAGGGGCGGCAACTTTGCAATAACTTCAATCTTTGCTTTTTCAACCTCTATGTCGTTGCTAGAAATCGAATGTCCCAAGACACCTGTTTCACCATGAAATGACACTTTCCCAATTTAGCACTAAATTTGTCTCTTGACATCTCTCAAGAACTAATGATAAATTCTGTAAGCACTGATCATATGAATCCCCAAATACAGAAAAATCATCCATAAAAACTTCCACAATATTTTCAACCAAGCTAGAAAAAATACTCATCATACAACGTTGAAACGCAGCAGGTGCATTGCATAATCCAAACGGCATCCTCCGATAAGCATAAGTACTGAATGGACAAGTGAAAGTGATTTTCTCTTGATCCTCTGGTGCAATTGGAATCTGATTAAACCCAGAATACCCATCAAGAAAACAATAAAAATCACGCCCAGCCAACCTTTCCCACATCTGGTCAATGAAAGGCAATGGAAAATGGTCTTTTCTTGTCCCTGCGTTAAGCTTCCTGTAATCTGCACACATTCTCCAACCCTAGTCAATCATGTAGGAACTAACTCATTATTATCATTTTTCACCACTGTAATACTCATCTGCTTAGGCACAACTTGTGTAGGGTTAACCCAGTTACTGTCAGAAATAAGATAAATCATACCTGCATCAAGTAATTTTATAAACTCTGCTCTGACCACCTCTTCATAATTGGGTTAAGGCAGCGTTGAGCATCAACTATTGGCTTCATGTTGTCTTCCATTAAAATTCTGTGCATGCACACCGCTGGGCTAATACCCTTGATGTCTGCAATTGTCCATCCCAATGCATCCTGATATTTTCTCAACACATGAAGCAATTTATCTTCCTCTGTGGGAGTTAAATCTGCTGCAACAATAATTGGCAGTGTCTCTACAGCTCCTAAATATGCATATTTTAGATGTTCTGATAAAGGCTTCAGCTCCAATTTTGGTGGCTGCTGTCTGGATGGTTTAAGGGGCCGTTTAGGCTCCCCTAAACTCTCTTAAACATTCCTAAACTTTGGCAACAGTGTAGGTAGACTGTCCAATGCATGAATGTACTCAAGAACACCTTCGTGTTCAGAATATGTCCCAAGTTCCCCTTGTAAAATATGCAACAACTGATCTGTTTTTGAACTGGCATAAAAACTGTCTTGAACCATACTGTCTACCACGTCAATGCGCATACATTCTTGCTGTTCAGCAGGATGTTTCGCTGCCTCAAACAAATTAAACTCCACAGATTGGTCATGAACCCGTAAAGTCAATGTTCCAGCTTCCACATCAATTAAAGTCCTAGTTGTTGCCATAAACAGCCTCCCCAAAATAATAGGTGTTTGAAGGTCTTCGTCCTTGTCTAGTACCACAAAATCTGCCGATAGATAAAGATTATCAACCTTAATAATTAGATCTTCAATAACACCTCTTGGATAAGTGATTGAACGGTCAGCCAGTTGCAGTATAAGTGATGTAGGCTTTAAATCTCCTTGCCCCAATCGCTGGAAAACAGAAAAAGGCATCAAATTAATATTTGCACCCAAATCAATTAAAGCACTTTTAAAATTAGAATTTCCAATAGTACAAGAGATATTAAAACTCCCAGGATCTTTTTTCTTTGGTGGCAGTTTGTGTAGCAAAACTGCGTTGCATTGTTATGTCAAAATGACTTTGTCCAAATCTACAAGCTTCTTTTTGCTGCTGCAAACTTCTTTCAAAAATTTGATATATGATGGAATTTTCTTGATTGCATCCTGCAATGGAATGCTGATTTGAACCTTGGATAATGTCTGCATAAAGTCCATGAGTTGTTGATCCCTTGCTTTAGGAATTACACGTTCAGGATAGGGCAATGGAGGGTCATAAACACACAGTAAAACCTATTTTGGGACAGTTTCGGGATCTACCAGATTATGTTTTTTTGCAATTTTGGCAGGTTCTGCTATTGCAAAATTTTCTGCATCATCCTCCACTGCTAGCTGCATTTCAATTCTATTTTCAAGATTGTCATAGCTTTTTCCACATCGTAAAAGTCCGAACAACGTTGTAATATTCACGTCCTCTTGGATTAGACACTGTTTGACTAGGAAATTTGCCATTTTCTCTGTCTAAAATCTGTGCAGCTAGCTGTCCAAATTGTTGCTCCAAACTTTTAATTGATGCTTCAACATTTTGAAATCTTTGATTGTTGCCCTCGATGAATGATTGAGTTGTTGCTACCAATTTAGCAAGCTGATCATCCAAAGTTGGTTTGGATGGAGCAAATGGTCTTTGTGCATGCGGTAATGGTTTTGCATTATTCTGATTGTCACCCCATTTTAAATTAGGGTGATCCCTCCATCCTGGATTGTAATGAGTGGCATATGCATCATTCCTAGGCCTTTGATAGTTGTTCATCATATTAACACATTGCTTAACAAGCTCTGAGTAGGATTCTTTATTCGGGTAGCCCATTATATTGTGTGTAGTCATGCTGCAGATAGTGCAAACTGTTGTTGCAGGTGGTTGCTGCTGTGTAGAACTTGCTATCTGTTGTAAAATAATGTCAAACTTCGCATCAATTTTCTTCTCCATTTGCGCCATTTGTGCAGACATGTTAGGAGATCCTGTTGATAACTCAAAAATTCCCACTTTCTGTGAATGTTCTGTTGCCCATTGCTGAGAATCTGTAGCCATCATATCAAATAATTCAAAGGCCTCTCTTGCAAATTTGTTCGACAACAAACCCCCAGCTGATGCATTCACATGGCTTTTAGAAGTAGGATTAAGCCCATCAAAGAAAATATTCATTTGTGTATCTGCATCAATATTAGCATGTGGACACTTTATGTACATCTCTGTATATCTCTCCCATGCTTCATGAAACTTTTCATTAGGCTTCTGTGTGAATGTCAAAATCTTCCTATTGTAATTCAATGTCTTGGATGCTGGATAATATTTGTTCAGGAATGTGTGTAATTGTTGCCAAGTAGTAATGCTATTAGCTGGTAGAGTGAACAACCAAGTTTCTGCCTTGTCTTTCAAAGTGAAAAGGAAAAGACGCAACTTAATAGCTTCGGCAGAAAAACCCCTAATCAAAATATTTTTGCAACCCACAAGAAATTTTGCAATATGTATGTTCGCATCTTCATTAGGCAGCCCACCAAACGTTGGTAAAATTTCAAGCATGTGGTGCTTGATTTCAAATGTGTCTCCCGCTTCCTAGGCAGGATAGACTATACAATTAGGAACATCATTTGCACGGGCAGGTAACGACTCTCTGAGTGGTCTACCTGCTATAGGCAGTGCTAATGCCATGTTACCCTTGTTGTCCACAAAATCCGCAAACAAATTATGCAGAAAAGTGTCCTGTAGTGAACAGTCCCACGCCCAATTAATTTCTCGTCCCTGTCTGTGCAGTGTGCATTT
The DNA here is from genome assembly GCF_000346465.2 of Prunus persica. Taxonomy (NCBI): domain Eukaryota; kingdom Viridiplantae; phylum Streptophyta; class Magnoliopsida; order Rosales; family Rosaceae; genus Prunus; species Prunus persica. The sequence continues at coordinate 4,199,362 of NC_034015.1, forward strand.
TGGTTCTGAATTAAACTGTGTAACCTGTGCAATGCTGATCTGGTCTGGACCATGCAGTTTTGCAGAATCTGCAATTAAAACGAAATGGTCAATTTTATTTTTTTTTTGGGAAGAACAAAAATAAAAATAAAAATAAGAAAAAATTTAAACAAGAATTATTTAAAATAGTCCCCGGCAGTGGCGCCAATTTCTTGATAGGATTTTTAGTATCAACACAAATAGGGTTAATCACATGAAATACTTGCAAGAATACAAGGATATTTTCTTATAGATGCTCATGCAATGTCTTTTTCCTCAAGGACTATTTAACAATTTATGTAAAAACAAACTCTAATTAACTACTTGAAATTAAAGGTTGAGAATGATGATTCTGAAATCGTTTAATACTAAAAACAAATGTTGATTAAAAACAAATACGATCATCAAAAAGAGTTTTTCAAAACCAATTTATAAAAACACTAGGGTTTAACCGTTACCTAGCAATCCTGTGAATTTTTACCAATTACTTATGATCTACACATGCCACTTTGAAGGTTAGGTTTTTCTAATTTAAATTCTACTTGGAACCTCCAACATAGAATGTATATCCAACATGCAACCCGTCTGGACGTTCGGATCAAATCTGAACATGAAAGACTCATTATGTTTTGCGAAAACCCTTTAAAAAACCATGCAACCCTTAAGACGTGGTGTTCATCTTAAGTAAAATTACAATTATTAATCACAAGAAGCCAACATCAATTTCAAGGAACCTTCCGACCAAAATTGCATCCAAATACTTTTCTAAATATCCTAATGGTGATCAGGCATTAAGACAATTAGATAGTTTCAAACAGTGATTAACAATTCAAGTATGCATGCAATCAATCATAAGCAATTAAATAAAAATTACATATTCATGCTAAGGTTTAAGGCTTCACCCTAGTAAAAGAAAATTAGTTACGCATATTCATAATTGAAATCATGGAGAATGTTATTAAGAAGGAAAAGAATGAAAACACCTTAAAGTCGCAAAAACTCCAAAACCCTAGCAATTGCTCTCCACAATGTCACATTCAAAAGCCAAAAAAGAAGTCCCAAATATTGCCGTGAAAATCAACTTAAATACCCCCTACAAACAAGCTGCCCCCTCCAACTTTTCTATCCCCACAAGGAAACTAATTAAAATAAAATAATACTAGGACATAAAGTCCAAATTGGACTAGGAGAATCTGTATTTAAACTGCCCAGCAATATTTTGGCCTCGAATCTCCTCCAAATCAGGCCCAAGATAGCTTGTTTTAAAGGTAAAAATATTCTGAACACTTCTCCATAAGGCCACGAACCCATCCAAGGTCATTTTAGGCATCAAAGTGCAATAAAAGCCCAAAACGTCAATATTCCAGCACCGCACACTACTCCTTTATTTTATTGCCAGAAAATAACCGCTTAGTAGAAAAATCTGAAATTTCGATACAATCAAGCTAAGTGACTCACGAACATCCTCCAATTGGAATTACTCCAAAATTCGTCCATTTGGTTATGTTTTGCTCTAGAGGAAATCGAAAGTCCTATAGTGGAAATATAATTCAAAGTATCAAAATTCTTTCAAAATATTAACCAAAACATACTAAGAATAGGGTTAAATATATAATATAAAATCTACTCATCATTGTCCCGATGCCGTTTTATAATGGCAAAAAATTCATTTCAGTTCCATAATCTTCAAAGACTCAGCATCATAGACTAAAAGACTGTCATCGACGAAAAATAAGTGGTTAATAGACGGTGCATAAGAGGCAATAAAAACACCGCAAACTCACACAATCAGTTTTTTGGAGTAAAGCAGAAAAACCTTTAGCCAGCATAAGGAAAAGATATGACGAACGAGGATCACCTTGGCGAAGACCCCGAGAAGGAACGATATGACCAAATGGTCTCCCCTGTAACAATAAAGAATAAGAGACAGAGGTAATATAACCCATAAGCAACTGAATAAAAAGATCAGGAAACTCCATTGTATGCATCATGCATTCCAAAAATATCCACTCCACCCAATCTAAACCTTGGCCATATCAAGTTTTAAAATAACCTTTCGTCTCCCCATTTTTCCTCTACGCTTTAGACAATGAATAGTTTCAAATACCGCAAGAACGTTATCCAAAATCATACGATGGGGGTTGAAAGCACTTTAATATTCCGAGATGACATCCGGCATTGCTTTCTTCAACATGTTAGCAAGAACTTTGGAAATAATTTTATAAAGGACATTACAAAGACTAATAGGACAAAATTCAGTTACCCGAGAAGGTGAATTAACTTTCGGAATTAGGGCAATCATAGTATGGTTGAAATAAGCCACCCCATCACTCCCATCAAGAACGTCCAGACAAAGTTGACAAATATCATAACAAATAATATTCCAATAGAGCTGATAAAATAAGGCTGGAATCCGATCTAGACTTGGAGCTTTGGTCAGTCTCATAGATTTAATGGCACTTTTCACCTCCTTCAAAGTGAAAACCAGAGACAGAAAAAACTGAGCCATTTGATGAGCATAAACTGCCTCAAAATCTCGATGTTGATATTTGCACTAGCAGATGAAAATAGTCGATTATAATAATCCAAAAACACATCATCAACCTTCATAGTATGACTCTACATGACATTGTTAGCATCCAAAATCCCTTCCATAGAATTAGTTTTTGCTCTATCTTATGAAAATAAGAGGTATTTTGATCTCCATACTTTAACCAATTAACACGACACCTCTGCCGCCAATAAATTTCATCCAATTTCAAAAACCTTTCCAACTCTGTTGAAGAAAATTGTGAACCTCCCAACATAATTTCAGCACCACTAATTAAATAATGGAGTTTTATTATTTTAGGTTCGACCAATTCGAGACGCAGTGTCTCTTAATTACAATCTCTTTCTTTAAGGAAACACCCTTTGATTCCATCATAAAGAAACATAACGTGTGTGTTTGGTTTTGCAGTTGCCCCTAAGTCGAACTTAAGGTGCCTACACCCTTGTAGGAATCAAGCCACTCGTAATTCAAAGAATCACAATGAATAAATGACTCATTGCAAGAAAATTTTGATTTGAATTGTATTGAGAAGTGTTTGAGTGAATTTAGCTGAATAAACCAGGGATTCGATTTTGATGTGTGTTTTGGGGTGAATTTGATTAAAAATAAACTAGGAATTTTGTTTGGATTTGAGATTTGTAGGAATTTGGTTGATGTAACCAGTGGTTCACATTTGGTTGCAATTGCGCCTAATGGGATGCTAGACTGCCTACGTACCCATGACAGGATCAAACCAACATAGTTCCAAAATTTGAAAATTCATGAATAAGTGTGGCCCACTAATTGAGAATTTGTGTTTGAGAGATTTGAATTTGATCTCATTGAAATTTGCATGGGTGGTTTTGTACCATTTTTCTTATTGTTAATGTCCACGAAAAATATTGAGCAATTTTGATGTTTCCACTAATTTTCTACAATTAACATTTGCATTTGGACCCAAACATGTCTATGAGGATTTTAAAATTGATCCATTAACCATATAATAGGCAACTTAGGCCTCTGGGTGTTTATGTGATCACCCATTAAATATTTTGGGCTTTTGAGAACTAATGGGTATACAACCCAATAATCTGTTTATGGGTCCTTTAATATATTTTTTATCTGTTGGCCCATGATTGGTCATCAACACAAAGCTCATCTGGTTTAGCAAAACCAATCACAATTGAAGTAGGACTACAGAGATTGAGAACATGAAAGAATTGTAGTTTTAACAGACTTGGGGAAGAATTACACCACTGCCAAGAATTCCCCTGTATTTAGGATGCCAAACCAAATATGGCTCACCTTTAATACCACCAATTTTCTATTGCCTCATTGTCAGACTTTCTTGGAAAATATCTGAAAGGTATGACTTTACTCTATGACTTTTCTCTTTGTAGGCCACAGTTTCTTCTATAAAAGTACAACCCCATTAATTGAAAATCAAGCCTAGAGAATCAAAGAGGCGCCTACCTCCTCTTTTCCCCTTTCACGCCTTCTTTTTTTATATTATTATTTTTATATGCAATCAGCAAAGTTAGCACAAACCAGTCCAATCCTTTTTCATTTGCTGCCTTTCTCTCTCATTTTGTGCCCAAATTTTCATTCCTTCTTTTGTCCTTTTTTTTTTTTTTGGTTGTCTTCCTTTTTCTGTTTGTTGCTTCTATATGCAAACAACACAAAGCCAAGCCATCTAAAGTGGATGTCTTTCATCTTTGTTTTTTTTCTTTGTCTATTGTTTCTGTATGCACCAAGCCCTCTTCCAAAAAAACGTGGTTGTCTTCCATCTCTTTTTATTTTGTCTGTTCACACACCAACACAACTCCTTTGTCTTGCTGTTTCTTTTTGTGCTGTAGCGAACCTTTTTCTATTGTCATATCCAAAACAAAACATAAGGCTTCTCTTACTTTGATTATTTGCACACAATCACCAGATGAGATTCAAGAAAAGGTGGGTTGTGTGTGGCCTCTCCTCCAAACTTCCCCATTTCCCAATGGGTCTATTTAACTCGGGATTTCATGGCTGCCATTCTTCCTTTGTTTTGACAGTTTGTGCACAAACACCAAACTAGGAATTGATACAAGAGTTGGTTGTGCAACGGGTCCTACCCCCTTCAAACCCTTTTTTTGATGTTTTATTTATGTGCAAACAATTGATTTCTTTCTATTTTTGTTTTATAGCAGCGTACTCAAAGAAATTGGTGGGCTTTTTATTTTTTATTTTTTTATTAGAAACGGAGAGAGTTGATCAGATTCTCCAAAGGCAAAGGTATTACCCTTTTTTATTTGCATCTGTTACAGGAATAAACCCCAACACCTTTACTTCAATTCTTTTTTTCTTTGCTGTACTTGGTGGTAGAGAATTAACTTCTCATTTTTCATTTCCAGCTTGTTCAGGAAGAGAGAAGAAGAAACAACAGGACGAAAGTAAAGACCCATTTCATTTGCTAATTGTCATGGATCTTTGAACCCATTTTTCCAGATTTCGTTCATCCGCAGAGGTTCTGGGTTTCTCACCCATATGGATTTTTACATCCAATTAATTTCGGGGTAACTCACCCATGGATTTGGATCCAAATAATTTCGTGGTTACTCACCCATGGATTTGCATCCAAATAATTTCAGGGTTTCTGACCCATGGATTTGCATCCAAGAAATTTCGGGGTTTTTCACCCATGGATTTGTGGCATGCTATGCCTAGCCTAGAAAAGAAAATGGAGATGACAGTATACCTGTAGTGATAGGACCCGCCCCAAATTCCTCGAAATTCATGACGAATCCTGTGGTATTTCCGACATCAAGCTGATGCTGGGCCCACTTACTAATGATATAGCCTCTTTTCCAAATCAAGGAAAAGAGGGATGACACTTTCTGCCAAAATTTCGGCAGAGTCTCCCCTGAAAAATGGACATTTACCAAATTTTTCACCTGTAAATATCACAATGTAAAATCTCCCAATTGACAGCATGCACAATGGAAAAACCATCACGATTGATACCAAGATAGTTCTCATATACACCCCAAGCATTTCTCTTAAAACTTCACAAATATATAATCTCAAGTAGTCCAAGTACTCACAATCATTCCTCTCATAAATCATGCTTTTCAATGTATAAAATGATACACCACCCAACACTATGAGATTTCATAAATAGAGTATTAGTCATGCATCATACTAGGGTCCAATATACCAAAGTATGTATGTTTTAAGGTCTGACATCTCTAAACCTACAAGTATATTAGTGCACAATCTGAAGGAACGAGAGCCCACAATTAACTTCCCAAAAATACTCTTCTCAAAAATACAAGTAACATAGTAAGGCTTTAATACATAAGTGCATTAACAACAAAGGTTATCTAGCTCTAAGTATACCACCACATAATATTTAAACTTCACAAAATCATAGATTGGACAATTGAATGGAAATGTGTTAGAGCACAGGCACATAATGTAGATAATGCATAACTCTAACAGTTTATTTTGCGACTGCACCTAGATTAGACCCCAGGCAACCTACATACCCCTTAGTGAGGGATCACCCCACACGTAGTTCTTAAATCAACAATCACGATTAAGATAATATACAATTATTTAAAATAACGCCAACGATTAAATATAAGGGGCGTTTGGTATCCTATTCAAATAGGGAACTCAAAAACTTTAATTTTTCTTAAAAATAAGGAGTTCTTAAATCTATTTTTAAGATTCAAAAACTTGTTTGGTATGCAACTTGAAAACTGTTTTCAAATCTTAAAAATTTGAGAACTTGTGGGTTGTTAGAAGAAGAAAAAAAAATTGAAAAACATATATTTTTTAATTTTAATAATTGGGGTGTTTTTTTAGTTGTTCTTGAGTTTGAGTTTTTAAAAATTGGGCTACCAAACAGGTTTTCTTTGTTTTGGACCCAAATTCAGTTTTTGAGTTTAAAAAGTTGGATTCAAGTTGAATACCAAACAGGCCCTTAGATTCAATTACGACATCAAATTCGACAAGGCAACCACTGAGCACTTTAATAGTTCATTTCCTTTTATCCATTCATCCTACCAACCATTCCCTATCCAGGGCATATGTTGCCGAACAACACCTTCCAAACCATGATTTCAACATTCATACCTATGCAGAGTACTCACGAAGCACAAGTTCAAGAATCTCAACTGAAAACGAATCCACATATATATATGTCACACCTCACACCATCATCATGTACCAGGGGAAGACAATCCAATCCGAGGATCGCTTGACTAGACCACATGAAGGAATCCTCAACAACCATGTGGCCAGGGACGAGCAGTCCATCCGGGCACTGGGCTAACCAGCACGCATAATAGAATCCTCAATACTCGTGCGCTGTGACAAGTCCTACGCACGCAGACTACCTAGCTATCCATTTCCATGTATCCAAGTATCCATGTCCACTGTTTCCAAGTATTAATATCCAAGGGGAGGTACATATGATAGTACACATCATGTACCCAGGGAAACAATCCAATGCGGGAATTGTTTGGCTGAACCACAGGAAGGAATCCTCAACACCCATGTGGCCAGGGACGAGCCATCTATCCGGGGGACTGGACTCATCAGCACACACAGCAGAATCCTCAATACTCGTGCACCTGTGACAAGTCCTACACGTGCAGACTACCCAGCTAAGGATCTACGGTAACACCCCGTTAAGGGTACTCGGGTTTCGATATACCCAAACTATATCCACAGTTTTCCAAGTATCCATCAATTCTAGAATCAGTAACCAAGGAAGCCCACACGCTGGAAAATCCAACGCCACGTGTGGATATAGTTACCAGATAAGGTAAATATGATGGTGAAGTTTATAACCCTTATATAAATATTATAAAAATAATATTCCCTTCCTTAATTCAATTTTCTCAAATATTTATTCATAGTATAGAAAATAAACTCTCAAGCATATATTCCATAAAGACCCAAAAATAATTCAAATAGTAATCAAAACTTGTTTACACTTAATTTCCATAAAATGCTATATTCCACAATTAAGAAAATAGACTTTCGTAAATAACCCGATATCACCCAATCCATATACTTTAATAATAATCATAATAATATTAATTAATGATAAATAATAACCTTTAGAGATCCCATATCCTCATTAACCCATATTAAATCAATTTTCAATCAAAACTCATTATGCAAGAAATTCCATAATAGAAGAACTAAGAACACTTAACAAAAGTCCACTTATTTACTAATAATCAGAGCCGAGACCCAAGACTCAGTTTCACAACCCATCAATCAAGTATTCTACGCTCATCCATTCCATAACTTCAATTATCAAACTAATATCCAAGAATTTCATACGATACTATAAAACAATCTCATAATCCCAACATGATCAGCATAACTCAAATACCAATCAAGACTTGTTAATAAGGTTGTTCTAGTACTCCTCGAAGGGTGAAACTACCTCGGAAGACTCACGGTCAATTGAGGGGTCAAACTGCCCAAACTTTGTCAACAGGGCCCACAAAGCCCACGAACTCCGATTTCATATCCAAAAGTTCCTACAAGTTCAACAAAGTTTATTATATATGTCCTACAAGTTTGGTCCGAATCGAACGGTCGGATAGCTCACGGTCACATGATCGGACGGTTACCGTTTAACCTAATCTTTGAATTATTGAACCGAAGCATCCAGGGCTCTGATTCATGATCCATGAATTTCTACATGATCCTAGAGGCTCCTAGATCAACATATATGCAAACGGAGTCGATCCAACGGTCTGAACATATCGAACCGGATAACGCCTAATATGCGTAATCCAATCGACAATCAAACGGTAACCAAATTTAAATCCAAGCATACCGTCATGGTTGGGATGACATGGGGATCGTTTTAGGACCAATGGGTCACCAAAACAATGCCCACGGGTTGCCACATGCGCGGGCAATGCGTGGGTGCCTAGAGTAAATTTCGGAGATTAGAAAATCTCCAAATCGCCGATCAAGGCCTATACTTACATGATCAAGACAACGAGTTGAGCAACTTTTGTTCCTGGACCATGGCCAAAAAGTGACCGGAACTTGCCGGAAACATGAGCCAAAAATCGACAAAACTTTAAGCGATAAAACGAGTTCTAAAAAGCAGAAATTGATCCAAATCAACCCAACCATTAGCTTGAACACATTGAGAGGATGAAAAATCATACCTAGATCGAAGAAATTGGTGGTCGGAATCGCCGAAACGAGAGGTGGAAGTTTTGGGTAAAAAATGACCGAATTTTCGTACTTTGTTGGCGATATCGATGACTCTAGCAGCTGGGGAGGGGCGGGATGTAGAGAAGAGGTGGAGGCGGTTCTTTTGGTACCGGCCTTGTGGCCGAAGGTGGGAGGTGGCGGTGGCGGCCCCAAAAGTCGTCAGCTATAACCAAAGTGGGGGGCTGTCGCGTGCGAAGGGAAAACCAGGGAGAGAGAGAGAAAGGGAGATAGAAAAGAAAGGAAATCAGATTTTTAAAAACCAATTTCAAAATATATATGGTTATGTCATTATGCTTCCGTTTATCATAACTTTTTTGTTACAACTCCGATTTGAGCCCACTACATGTCTACGGACTCATCTCGACGCGATCTATGTCATGGTCCCATTCATTTCCCAAAAATCCTTCTGGATTAAAAAGTGACTAAAATAGCCCTATCCCTGAAGGCAAAATTGTAATTTCATAATTTATTAAATTAGTTAAATTAAACGAATACTTAAATTAGGGTCGGGATGTGACATGTAGCAATTTTTTTTCTTCTTTGTACTGCTTTAATTTCTCCAGCAGCTTTTTTTAATCTGTCGCCCGCTTCCTCTTTTTCTCTTTTCTTTTCTCTATTGTAGCCTTTTTATAGGCCAACTGGATAAGACTCCCTTGGACAAACAACATTTTTGAATTTCAAATAAGTGATAATTAGATTCAGCCTCCCCTTTTAGGCCTATTATCTTTTATGTTCACCAATTTGAAACATAACAGATATCCCAAAATTTTGGGAACCCATGTTGGCTTGCATTTATCATTTAATTTTTATTTAAAAAATGATACAATTTATTTTGCCGATTCTTTTATCTCAACAAACTCATTTTCAACCAATGTTTTACTCTGCAAAATAGCCTATGTTGGGCTACAGCTTGAAATGAAGCCAGCAAATTGCGTAGAGATTGTATTTTTTATTTCATATGACTAAACTTTTGTGGCTTCCAAGACGATAAGCGTTGAGCATAAAAAGATAGATTGGCCGTGGGATTCCCTACGATGTCACCCCTCCTGAATAATATTTGCAATTCTTCATTTGTCGTCCATTATTCTTCAAACTAAAAACAATAGGGACCCCTACTGCACCAAGCATCATCTCCAAGCTGTGCATTAGGAATTAATAAAATCGATTGATGATCTAAAGAATAGGCCACAAGATGATAGGCAATAAAGTTGCCTCACTTCTCAAGCAAAGATAAGTTACCAAAACCCGGTCTAATCGTGCTTGAACATTGGCATCATATTTGCAATTGTTCATCCAAGTAAAAGGATAACCCACAAAATCAGACGACAACAAATTATAATCCCCAACAACCTATTGGAATTCTTTAATTTGGCCAATCGAACGGATATGGGGATCACTTTTTTCATCCACAACAAGGATTTCATTAAAGTCACCGCAGCACATCTATGGACCAAAATGCACCTGGCTCAACCAATGAATGAGTTCCCAAGAATGAGCTTGTTGGCTAGGATGAGGATGGCCATAAAACCCAGTAACCCTAGTTACAAACGAATTAGGAAAAGTAATCCTAACATTGATATGACACGGAGAGGATGAGAGAAATATAAGCTGTAATCCAATCTTCCAAAGAATACATAGGCCACCAGATAATCTCTCACGAGGAACACACAACACAGCACCCACTCCAAGTCCCCTGATCAAACCTCTCATCTAAACTGCAATCATACGAGTTTTAGCAACAAAAAACAATTTATGGCTTCTTTTCCTGAATAAGATTTTTGAGATTGCAAAACATAAAAGATTGCCAAGCCCCCATACGTTCCAGCTTAACACAAACATGGCAGTGACGAAAGAGTTCCTCCACCATAACCTCCAACATCAACAGGACAGATTGCACCACAACTCACAAAGCAGAGAAACCAACGACATAAGAACATAAACAAGCCATTCAAAACACCACAACAACGACAGTCCCCGGGATCGCCAGCAAGTACCTAGAACTAGACCCAATGGCAATCGAACGGGAAAATTTTTAGTGGCGACGCTAAGGCAAAAAGCCATAAACGAGAAATGGCGAAAGCATTGCACACTCCTCCATGTTGCATGCATAGCATCATAGGCCCATGCGAAGCATCTTTTTTATTTTTTATTTTTTCTTCTTCGTCTTCTCCTCTCTGCATCTATCTTTTCCTCTTAGATTTTGCTACTCATTTTGATGGAGATGTAGCTAATCCCATCAGCAATGCCAGACAATACTAAGTATTTTAATTAGTGAGTATTTTTATTTTAATCCTCTATTTGTTTCTTATTTTAATTCCCCTTCTTTGTTTGCTTCTTTCTTCAATATCAACTTCTTCTTCTTCTTTTTTATCATGTGGGTCTGATTTTTTATATATTAGATTATCTATTTAAACAACTTTTATTTATCATGTGGGTTTGATTTTTTATATATTAGATTATCTATTTAAATCATAATTGAAACTTGTTTGTGATTTAGTTCCTCTAACCTATCTGTTTATATTAAAGTTTGAATTTTTAATTGTTTGTATGATGACCTTATTATCGTGTCGATTCTTTTCTTATATTTGGCTCTTTTTTTTGCAATCATAGGCTGGGAGAGCATAGATGGAGATTGGGAACAGATGAGAGAAGTAGAGGAGAGAGAAAAGAAGAAGAGAAAAGTCATTGTGTAAGCCCATTTCGGCCCCGCCTAGCCTATTGACGACCTCGACTTCGGGTGTGGGTAAAACCTCAGGAGGTTTGTGGCATGTTAATACGAAAATTATATTTGCATTTCCTAGACTCTAGCATAGGTTATGAAAAGTCTGCATGAATATCCGTTAAAGGCAACATTGACGCAACTCAATCAATTCCATATTTTTCTACTTGTGATTTGATCCACATGAGGCACTAACTCCAGATAAATCATGACATAATCATGCATTCATATTAGATCTTTGTTTAGAATAATTTTCAATCAAAGTGTCTATGTGATAATCTTATTTTAAGGAGATTAGATTTTATTTAAGGAAGTATCTCTGGAAAATATATTCCAAGTTGGACAATATTCTTTCCTTCATGGCAAAGCAATTTGCATAATCTTGGTAATTTGGTTTTGATTCATTTGGAGGACATGTTTTGTTGGGTTGTCAATACATTTACAAGGTTAATTGATTCTCTTGTAATTTAAAGATAGTTGGTCCTCCTTTGCATGTTGATTGAAGTGAAATAATCCCTTGATTTGATTCCTTAACATCAGCTAGTTGATTCCTAAGTTGAATAGGAAAGTATCTTATATTTGAGAACAATCAGAATATTACCAAATAACAGAATAAAAACAATACAAAATATTTTATATATATATATATATATAGTCCTGATCTCTTGGACTACAGGGGTCCAAGAGATTTATGGTCACTCACCGTTAAATGTAAATTCAACGGTTCACTCACTCTTGCACTCTTTTTAAAAAAACTTTTTTGAACCCTTGGATTAATATCCAACGGTGGGTGACCACTATCTCTTGGACTCCTGTGGTCCAAAAGATTGGAACTGTATATATATATATAATCAAATCAATACAGCAATAGAATGAATTACAAAATACTAACTTGGATAGATGATAGAGTCCTGCAGAGTTGCAGTGTCCTTTGGACAGTATTTCTCCTCTACCCTTGTGCTTGTAGTTCGATAGGAGTCTGCCCTCCAAGGTTAAACTAAGGCCCATCTTTTGACAATTAAATATATATATTCCAAGCCCAAACCAAGATGAGGCCCAACTTTGCCTCAATTAGGCTCATACCCTATTTAGTATTTCTAAAGTGTTAGTGCTTATAAACCATGAAAGAAAATAACTATCTTCCAATGTGAGACTAAGTGAAAGTGTATTTTCCTATACAAACTCTAACATCGTATTTGATAACATATCTTTTTTATCATCATGTGTTGATTTGGTTATCTCTTTAAGAGAAAACACGTCTTTAAAAGAAATGCATCGCCTCTCAATTTTCGTTACCGCTTTTTAACATTAGTTTTGTGTGCTTAAACGTTTAAGAGAGCTACTTTTTGAGATAAATCATCAAGTGTTCCATTTTATTGAATACTTTTTTCATTCATGTTGCATTTATTTGCATTAATCGGTGATTCATACGGTTATGGGCACCAAGACCGTGGTAGCAGTTTTTCTTCGGGGAGTTTGAATCGATCAAGACCAGTAGTTCATTTAACATAAGGAGTGTCGAGAGATCATCCCGTGATAGAAGTTGAGTTACTAAAAAGTCGATAAACATTATCTAGAGTGTCTAGGATAAGTGTATGAGTACTTATTTTAATCATCGTTCTATAGTGGATTTGTTTTGGATTGAGGAGTCCTGTGAATTTTTCATAGAGATGGGGTTTTACCACGTAAAATAATTCTCTCACTACTACAAAAATAGAAAAAGACGACCATAAAACGACGATGGGTTGTTTGTAATTGCGTCGGGGTTATTCCAACTAACCACGATGGTTTATTCATAATGAGCACCGTATTAACTTAATATACCACGTCGGCAAAAAATACACTTTTGTCGTGTAAAATTGTAAATAACCACGGCAGTTTCGGAATACTAAAAGTCGTTTGACATTATTATCAACCACGTCAGTTTCTACATGTATCGCATCGTATTAACTTCTATACTAGGGTTGTTTTTATCAAAACCGTCGTGTTATGAAACTTTGTGTTTCTTTATTAACTTTTGCGTCACCTGACCTAAAATTTTAAGATTTCTCAACCCGATAAAATATTTCACTCTCCTCTTAGTTTTCCTTCCCAAAGTGGAGTGTTTGAATCTTGTCATATTCCTTTTCTTCTCGTCTGTCTCTAATTTGAATTTTCTATTAATATCAATATAGTTTAATTATGAGTTTACTTTGAATTTTTTCTTTTTGTTTCATGTACCTTGATCCGTGTATACATTCTAAAAGATGTTCTCGTAACCTAGAACTCATACCACTTGACTGAGAAGTCGAACATACATTTCACCAGCGGAGAAGCACACCTTGGTGGAACTGCCATTCACCACCATGGCCAAAGTCGAAAGAGCACTGAGGTAATTTGCCACCCTAATGACAACCCCTTTAGCGATCCAACATCCTACTATCGTGGCCAACAATTTTGAGATCAAACCAGTCGTGATCACTATGCTGTAGAATTCATCCGTATTTTGTGGTTTGCCGAATGAAGATCCAAATGTACATCTTGCAGTATATTTGGAGATTTGTGACACATCCAAGTTCAATGGGTGACTGATGATGTGATTTGTTTAAAGTTATTCTTCTTCTCCTTGAAGGATAAAGCCAAGCTTTAGTTATTGTCACAGCCACAAGACTCTATTTGTACTTGAGATGACTTATCAAAGAAATTCATTGCTAAGTTTTTCCCTCCAACCAAAACTGCAAAATTTTGGCAAGATATTATATCTCTTGCTTAGTATGATAAGAAACCTTTTTATGAAGCTTGGGAATGATTCAAAGATTTATTGCGCAAGTGTCCTCACCATGAGCTCCCAACTTGGATTCATGTTGTTCAGACTTTTATAATAGATTAAGTTAAACAAGCAGAACATTAGTTGACGCAGCAACTAGAGACACTTTTAATGGGAAAAATGGCTACAAAAGCATTTGAATTATTGCAGACCATAGCTTTCAACAGCTACTAGTGGTCGAGTGAGAGAGTGAGCTTGAAGCCAGCTGGGGTCTTGGAAGTGGGCTTTGTTAACATCATAAAATTCTAACCTTACTAAAACAGTTGATTATTTGAGTGTTAATGTTGTGAACACTAATACTAAATTTGGTTGTTATTTTTAGGTTGGCCCTTATACAAGTTATGAGTGCACCACATGGGACCCAATCGTGTCCGTTGAGCTAGTAAATCAGGTTGCAGAATTTAATCGACAAGGGAATAATCCTTATTCCAACATATACAACCCTGGTTAGTGAAACCATCCAAATTCTCATGGAGCAATAATCAGAATGCGCAGACACCACCACCTGGCTTTCTGCCTCAAGGGAAGAAAATAAATTTGGAAGATGCTCTTACTCAGTTGACTATGTCTACTACTCAATTTATGATTGAAACAAAAACCCAACTTCAGAATCAGCAAGCTTTTATTCGGAATTTGGAGGTGCAATTAGACCAACTAACTAATGTAATGAGTGGAAGAAACCGAAGGGTATTTCCAAGCCAAGCCAATGTTAATCCGAAATATCAAGAACAAGAAAAGGCAATCACTCTTCGACTTGGGAAAAAAAAATTAGAACAAGAGAAAGAAGCTGAGAAGTTTGTGGAGGAAGTAGGGCATGAGGTCGAACCGCCACTCACCACCCCACAGCCCACTGCCAAGAAATCCTAAGAAGAAGAAAATTTTGTTGCCATGTCGTCTCCTTCCCCTAATTGAATCCATATGTCCCATAGATCCCTTTAACATAGAGGTTGAAGTAAAAAAAAATTCTAAATTCTTAGAGATGTTCAAAAAGTTGTAGATATTTTCTATGAGAGAAGAATATAAAGTGATATCCAGTGAGGATTAGAGTCAAACTGAAATAATTCCATGACATTCAAATGTGGTTATTTTTAGGATTTGATGTTATGAGTTTTGGTACTAGACATTACACTATGATGCAATTTACTCATTATGGCATATCTTTAGTGTTGCAAGTATGATTGGTGTGCATTGGTATTTATTTGCTTGTTTAAAGTGGTTCCTTTAACGACTTTCTTTCGTAGTAAAATGTTTGTGGGTATTGTAACTGGTAAACCCCAAGGAAACATAACTCCTCTTACTAGGAACACCTAGAGGTTTAACGGCTTGTGACACATGCTAAGTGCCATCAAGATTACCTTTGAAAGTGGTTTAGTTAATTTGTCGTTTTGTTCTTGTTTTTGTAGCCAATTTTGCTCGAGGATTAGCAAAAGATATGTTTGAGGTAGTTTGAGATGTTTATATTTTACATATAGAATCTATATGTGTTTTCTTTGTTTTCGTATCAAATTTGTTAGTTCTATGAGTTTAGTGTTGATTTTGTAGGCAATCATCTCTAGCAATTAACAGTTTTCATACTCAGAAGATTTTAAATAAAAAACAAAATGAGAACATATGTCCTATTTTTATAGGATATGAGTAAATCTATTTTCTTTTAATTAAAAAGAAAAAGCTAAAAAAATACAATTTTTTTTTTTTAAAAAAAAAAAAGGCAATTGGCACACACTTAGTTTAAGATAAAAACAGTGTTGACTTCAAAGTCATTTTCAAAATTAAGAACAAATCTTTTATCCAAGAACTATGACATCTGCTTAGAAGTACAACTACTAGGCGATGTGATTAGGATGTGGAGTACGTAGACACACACTTTTGTATGTGAAAGGAAAATCAAGTCCTAAAGACTACGAAAACTTAAAAAATTTCCTGAGGTAGTGCTCACCACGTTGAGGCATCCATCTTTCTTGCTCATTGTTCTATCTCTCTCGTAGGACTATCATTTTATTACTGGTTTTGGATTTCTATTTAAATGTTGCAACTATTTAGATTATCTCTTTGATATAACCTTGTGTTTGGGTGTTGTGAATTGTTTAAAAGGTTTGAGACCTTGTTGGTAAAAATTTTGGTTGTGGAGATGTTGTTATTGCTATTGTTGAGTTTTTGTATATACATTGTGACTTTCTTACATGTGGAGAATTTGGGAGTTGTGCCATTTACAAAGGTTACTTTGCCGAATTTTCTGAAGAAGTCAAAGCCTCATGTTGCTTCCAAACATGGGATTAAAGTAGCTTAATTTTGTGGGCCCAATACTCCTTGGGTGTTGGGCATGCTTAGGACTCCTCGTAGGTCCCTTAGGGGGGTCCTGGCACCTCTCTTCTTTGTTTTTTCTTCTGGGTTAGTGAATAAGTCTCTTCGAGCATTTTGAATAAGAAGCCACTCTGAGCCATATACTTATATCAAATTCCCCATAACCTCTTTTTGCCTAATTACTCAATAAAATCCTTCTCTAAAAAGACTCTCTCTAAAACTTCTCATATTCCCTTAATTTTGTTCTACCTTGCATTTGAAGGAGTTTGCTGCAATCTGCCCAATTGTTTTTTGGCATGATTGTTCAATTAACATATTTGTTCACTATTATCTAGTTAGATTACTGGAAATAATGTTCTCCCCAAAATTGTCACAGGTTTTGCACTAGCTTAAGGCTAGATGCAGTGTTGGTAGGAAGATAATTAATTTGATTTTGTCATGGTCAATCTTTGTTTTTTTTAGAGAACAATCTTTGAGCTTCTATAGTTGTGTTTGCAGTCATAATTAAGAAAAAGTAGAATTGGAACATTAGTCTTTGTTTGTGTTTATTTTTTTTATTTTTTTTTTGCTTTTGATACAAGTGATATTCTACCCTAAACTATGGAGAGGGTGATTCAAATTTGGGTGCAGAGTGGGGAGCATATTCACTCAGCCAATTTGTTTATGTTGCTGTCTTATTAATATAGATGATGTTTTAATTCAATAACTCTTGGATTGTATTATATTGTGGTCATTTTGATTCGCAATTGGATTTTAATTTTGAGGGGGCATTTAAGCTTATTGAAGTGGGTTTTTGACATTTAAATATATATATATATATATATATATTTGTAAAAAGTGACATTTATAACAGAGATATTTAGTGATAAACTCATTCCTAGCACTAATAATATAGATAAACCCTACATCATTAAATTTGTGATAAACCCATTCCTAGCACTAATAATATAGATAAACCCTACATCATTAATAAATAAACCCAAAAAAAACCCAAAAAATGACAGCTGACCCTATTGAATTTAAGTTTGATTATTAAATTACTTTGATACCCTATTGAGTATTTTGGATTTTTTTTAATAAGGTTTTGGGGTTGGGCTTGTTTTAAGAAATTGATGGTAGTTTTATAATTTATAAAAAGTTAAAAGCCTCTTTTTTTGTTATAAGTTACAAAAGAAGTAAAAAGCCTCTTTGTTATGTTGTAAATGAGTTTTAAGTGTATTTCTAAAATTCATTTTATATAGGGTATTTTATAATTTGAGGCCCCTATATTGGGTATAATAGTGAATCTCCTTTTATAAAATGGGTGTCTATATTTTGTCTATACCTCATAAGATGTTTCCGGCTTTTTTAACAAAACTCATGAGGTTTCAAAAATTACAAGAATACCCCCTGAGGTTTCAAATTGTTTTCACAAAACCCTTTTTTGTTGATTGTTCATCACAACTTGATGATTTCAATTTAATTTTTTTGTGTGCAAATGACAAAATCAACCTCAATAAATGTATGTGCAATCTAATCTCAAAGGCTAACTTTGTTATTTGGAGAAATATTTTACATATAAAGTCATTAATTTTTGGATGAAAAATTAACGAAAAGGGGTTTTGTGAAAATAATTTGAAACCTCAAGCGTGTTCATATAATATTTGAAACCTCAGGGGAGTTTGTGAAACATCTGAAAACTTAATGGCGTGTCAGTATAAATAACTCTAAAAATTACTTATTTATTTTATAAGAAAAAAAACTATTTTTATTTTACTTTCACTTTTCTTAGGGCTAGTTGTAGGTTGGCAAGAGTATTTCTATATCGTATAGGCCGGCGTCGTTTCAGCCCAGAGAGGAAGGAGGGGCAGAGCACTTGGGCCTTGCAAGTTGCAAGAATAATAAAAGGGGGGTCCTTTCGCTGCTCCGGTAAGTCTCCGAAAAATCTACGAAACATCTCCTTGCTATCTCTTCTCCTTCTTCATTTCCGTTCTTCTCTTTGATTCGTGTCTTCAACGCTGTTTTGGGTTCGTCTCGAGCGGAACTGTGCCTGACGACGTCGTTTCTGTGTAAACCCTAGAATTTCGTTTTCGTGTCTAGCTGGTGGCAAGGAATTCTTTTTGTCGTGAATTGCTGAATAAAGTTGCGAAGTATGTGCTACTATACAATACTAATAGGTAAAGAGTAAGGGATGAATTGATTAATGAAATGGAGGTACAGTACAGTGCTATGAAATTGGTGGGTTATGAGTGATGAAGGCCATGGAGTGCACTATCTAGTTGATTATCAAATTTTAGTTTAGGAAAGGGGTTTTATTTTTATTTTTAATTATTTTTGAATAATTATGTATATTTTTATGTCACTGTGTTTGCATGTAAATATTTAGCAAGAGAGGACGGAATTGAGTACCATGATTTATGTAACGGTTTGAAAATGGTTGGGACAGAGCTTATATAGTGTAAATAATTGTTTATTCTGTTGGTTGTAGTAGGTTTCTTGATTAGGTGAAATAAAGTAAAAAACTTAGTGATTATACATACATTTTTGGCATTTATTTTATATTTTTAACATAATAATACACTTTTTGCGGCAGGGGATGTTAAAAATTGAGTAACTAGCAAGATGAGTAACAACGAAGCTTTTGACGGACAGATATTAGCTGACAAGCTCACAAAACTCAACAGTTCACAGCAAAGCATTGAATGTATCCTTCATAAGAAATCCCCTATTTACTGCATGCTTTATCTGATTTATGGTGTGTGATTATCAAGTTTACGAGGTCTAATACATGTCAACAATTGAGGGGTTGTATTTGTTTCTCTGTGATTGTATTACATACCTGATCGTTAACGTACTTATAAAAATTTCTGGTAAAAGGTGACTTACTGAAACATGTATATTTTTTATTACTAGCATCTTGCTGACTCTAATTGAATATCAATTTTACACTTTTCCCTAATTTTAGATTTATGTAGAAAATTGTAATGTTGAAGTTTCTACCTTTCCTTTATGATGTTGTTTTTGGCTGTGGTAACATTGTATTTGTTGGTGACGCTTCAACTGTATTTATGCTTTCTCTGTTTTCTATTATGTTCATATTTGTTCCTGTATAATTTTATTATAATGTAAATAACTTCTGTGATTGATTTTTTTGGGATAAAAACTTGTCTTGGTGTTATATAATGTAGCATTTTATTAAGTTTGATTGACTGCACTGTGATATGTGATCTTTGGTGGATATCTTGTCCACTTTGTTTGCATTTCCTTGAGTAGCTATAAAATTTGTTTCTTATGAAGGATAGTATGTGTGCATGTGTACGCCCCTCACCCTTCCCTTCCCTTAACAAAAGTCATGTTTCTGGTTTTGACAACATAATATCCGTTATGAATTTAAGATTGATGCATTGGCGATGTGAATATCTGCTAATCGGTCATTTTTAAGATCTCAATTTGTCATAATGAGCTTTTTATTTTTTATTTTTGGGTTCTTATCCGTCATGCAGTTATTTATTAAAAAATTTCTTTTCCATCATGACTTCACTAAGCTAAAATCTTGATCCACTCCTAATGGCTCCTTTCTTTCTTTATCCAGAGTTGCAAACCTATAGTGCTTTTCATACTGGATGTTCTAGAAAATGTTCTAGAAAACCTTTAGTGTTCTTTCTTTGTTAATACTTTTGGTAAACATATTCAACAATATATTGATTTCTTGATATACTGATAATACCTATAGCTGTTAATATTTCATCATAATTTGTAGATGTATGTATTTGTAACTGATCACTTAGCTCCAACATTAATGTTTATATTATTGCTTTTCTTTAAACATTCAAACAGCTCTGTCTCGTTGGTGTATTTCTCACCGAAAGAAAGCAAAACAGATTGTTGAAACATGGGATAAATGTTTCAATTCTTCCCAAAAAGACCAGCGTGTGTCTTTTCTATATTTGGCTAATGACATATTGCAAAACAGTAGGCGAAAGGGCAGTGAATTTGTGAATGAATTCTGGAAGTTCCTTCCTGCAGCTCTGAAGCATGTTTATGAAAATGGTGATGGACATGGAAAGAAAGTTGCCACAAGACTGGTGAGCATCTATGAATGTTCTCTTAATTCATTGTTAACACAACAGTAGTAGTAAATAACCTGTGAGATTAAGTTATCATGTTAGCTGACCTGAAACTTCAGTATTAAGTCTTCAGTACTGGGCCTGAACAACTGAAAGATTCTGTATTCTTTGCCTTTTGATTGTAGCGGGGTCTGATACTAAGTCCTTTTTTGTTGCCCCAGCTGATTTCACTTGCTATGTTGCTGAGTTAGCACCTTCTATCCATGAATAAAATTCTTAGTTTGCTCCCACTGTCCTGGAAGACTAGCACCTTTTATTCCATGTAGTGGAATAGAGTGAACCAGTTTAGTGTCTGCTCTTCGTTATGATTCCTTTTAATAATGTGTGCCTAGCAATCTGGTCTCATTACGTAATCCATAACGAACTTTTTTCTTTTGGATATTGTATTTATTTGTTTGCATTTCTTTGTTCAGGTTGACATTTGGGAAGAAAGGAAGGTTTTTGGGTCTCGAGGGCAGAGTCTTAAAGATGAAATGATGGGAAAGAATCCTCCTGCTCTACCTGTAAGCAATGGAAAGAGTTCAAATCCTATCAAGATAGTGAAGAGGGATGCACACTCAGTTAGAATTGTAAGCCCCTGGGGTAGTAGATATAGCTGGTTTATTCTCAATTTTCATAATTGTATTCCTAATTATTGAGCTTGAACTTGCGTTATTATTCTTCTAAACCTCAGAAACTGGCTGTTGGAGGTCTGCCAGAAAAAATACTTACCGCATTTCAACCTGTTCTTGAAGAACATCTTAGTGAAGAATCTGCTTTGAACAAGTGTAGTGCCGCTGTACATCATGTGGGTAAAATTGATGAAGATGTTGAAAATACCTTGACTCATGGTAAGACCTAGAACCTTTGGTTACATTAATTAATGTTATTTACATGTAACTTTGGAGAGAATGATTGTCATGGAACTAGTTGACAAAATGTAAGACTCTTATTATGGTTTGAAAATTGAAGTCTTGTTTTTTCTGACTTCAATTATTGAGTTTTCATAAAGCTATAAAAGTCATTTGATTACCTGAAGTATATTTTATTGCGTTCTAATGGGTGGTACTCTTGTACTGTGGAAGGAGGCACCTTCCAATGCCCTTGGATTTGTGTCTGTCAGGGATTATTCTCTTCTCTGTTGAAACTTCTCGTTGGGAATGGGGCAAGAATTCTTACTCTGGAAGATACTAGGGTATATATGTTCCTTAATGATTATACATTTTCTTTGAATCATAATCTGGTTCTATCCTCCTTGGATTCATACTTTCCTTCTTGAGCCTTGTCTTGGAACTTAATCTTTCTGAGGAACCCAAATGATAGGGAGTTAATGGGTGTCTCAAGTTTGTTATCTCGTGCCAATAATATCACTTTTAGTTCAGAAGAATTTTTTAAGATAGGAAGGAGTTGACTTTTAGTTGGAATGAATTAGATTTCTTGGTTACTTGTGTGCGTCTTTTTTGAAGCTTTTTAAGGATGTTGCAGTTAAGAGAAATTCATTCTGATTGGTTTGAGGCTTGTATTGAGTGTGGTTTTGCTTGTATTGCATCTATAGTTGGCGCGGTCTAGGTGGACTGCTTGTCCATCTGATGCATTTTCTGATCACTTGTTTCGGCACTGCCGTATTTCTTTATCTTTGTGGTTAAGATTGTTTAAGGAAACTTCACTGAGTTGGGTAGCTCTAGCATCATATTATACTCCTTTTGTGAAAGGCATAAGTTCTTTTTGGTGGTGGAAAGAGAGGTGAAGTATTAGGGAGATGCCGAGTGTTGGTTGTGTTTTGGGCCTTTCCTTTGGAAAGAAATAGGAGGATCTTTCACAGCTTCAGGGGTCAGGAGTTTGTTTTGTTGTGGATGTATATGCTTTTGGGCATTCTTATGACCTTCCGTCTCTTCACAATATTGGGAAATTCAGTTCGTTTGCAGTATTTTCAGATTGGAAGGAGGATATTGTTTGGGAATCATACTGTATATATTAATTTCTTGTCTTTTGATATGTTTTCTTTTAAAATTATATTAAGGAAGGTTAATTTCTTATAAAAAAAAAAGGTATCTGAGAGACTTTAGATTACAGATGAATAATTTCTATGGTTATAACTTATATTATATATATTTTTTCAGGTTAAGGTCAGGTCATGATGTGAATTCATATTCTGCATTTTTCTTTGGCTGTGTACATTTTTCTAATTATTGGCAATTAGATTTTTTCTTCCCATTTTTTTTTTTATAAGAGGATCTAAATAAGTGCCCTTACAAACCATTATCATGAAAACAGGAAGACTTGATCACAAATTTAATTACCGGAAGAATGCAACTTTTCTTGTATGCATAATCGTAAAGAGCTCTAATGAATCTCTCAAGTACCACCGAGTGATTTAAAAACTCTCAGATTGGCATGAAAAGCTTTCTATCTCTTTTTATCACATTATTTCATTCTTTATTTCCTGAGACTAATCCTATCAGTTAGGGTTTATATGTACTATTGGCTCACTGTTGAGAACGTTGTCCAAATTATTTGTTGTGTGAATTATTATTTGTTCCACGAATTGTAATGCCAGGAGGCTCTGTCTATTCTGCTACTCAGATGCAAATTATGCAATTTTAATATACTGATAGGGGAAAATTGAATTGTTCCATGACATGTTATTACTATTAAGGTTGGCCTGATTGTAGTCATCTACCTACTGTCTAGAGCTCAATTCTAGGAGTCAGAATTGTTAGTTTCAAATTGAGAAACAATTCCTAAAACAAGTATAGTGAGTATCCATTTCTAGGTATTAGTATGTAAGAGTAACCTTGTAATTAGTTTGGAATATACTTCTCCTAGGCCCTGGAATCTACACCTATGCTTGTGTATGCTTTTTTGCACTTAAATTTTGTGATTTAAGTGAGTGAGTGACTTTAGAACAGTTTTTTGTTATGATATTATGATTGTGATATCTAAAAGTTGGTTATTTGATAAATGAAGCCATTTCAATTTCAAATTCAAATCTCTATTTTCAAATATTTGTTCAATGGTCATGGGTAGCAACTTGTAACTTGCATTGCGAGTTGTGGATCATGAGTTATATATCATAAGTCATAGCTCGCAAGCCATGGCCCACGTGTAATGATCTGTAGACTGTAGGTCATGGGCCATGAATCACAAATCATGGTTGTGGGTCATGTGTTTTAGTTTCTAAGTTAATTAAATTTATTTGAAATCCTAAAGTCAAAAGCATTACACTTTAATTAATAGAAATATGGATTTATAGATCAATGGATTTGAAATCCTGATATTCCATCTGAACGGGTCCTTAAGGCCAATGAAATCCTCTCTTTCGACTTATATGGTGATATTTACTCTATTTTTTTTGTACATGCATGTAATAGTAATGCATACTGTTGAACTGTTTGATGCAGTCAGTAAGCTTCATAATCTCTTGTTCTTCATGCACCTAGATGAGTTGCTGTTAACTTTTTTTTTTCTCCTTTATAATCCTTTTTTGAAATTTAGTTTTTGATTCCTACTAAGAAACTCTAGATGAAATTTGTTGAAGGTCCTCATGTATGTTGTCTTAGTACCATGATTTTTAGTGATTTTCCTTGTTATAAACTGTGTTATCAGGAACTCAGCAGGGATCTACATTGTTGGATGATTTAAAAGAGCAGGAAGATGTACTTAATCAATCTGTTGGTCAGCTTGAAAACGTGGAGGCAACAAGATCTGCCTTGGTTTCGCAGCTTAAAGAAGCACTTCAGGACCAAGTAAGATTTTTTATTACTGTTCCACTTATGTTCACCCTTCTGTGGTTGTGTTTAAAATTTCAGATATTGATGGTTGCTTTCTAATATAACTTTTACAGGAATCAGAGCTGGAACTTGTTCGCACTCAGTTGCAAGTAAGAGTGAACTAGTCTTTACTTGCCCTTTTTAAATTCACAAGTCTTTGCGTCTTGGAAATGGTGTTCATTTACAGAGCTCTTGTAAGTGCATTTACGAGTGTTTTATCAGTGAATGTCATTGAGCTCAGCTAGTTGCTCAACATCAGTTCCTCAGAATCTTATGTAGCTAGCACAACTTGTGGTATTATCAACCCTGGGCCTTGATTCAGTTCATAGCGGGTTGGTTATTTAAGACATGTCTTTTTCTTTCTGTCTTGAACTAAAAACCAAAAATTATGGGTGGCTAGATTAGATGATGTTTGTGGTTGGAATAAGAATTAAATTGTTGGTTTTTTCGTAGGAAGAAGTTGACTTTAAAGAAGAGGACACTGGGAAACTGAATCTTGAGTCATATATGCATTTATACGTAGAGAATAGAGTATCATAAATTTGTATGAACTTTAGGTCTAATTAACATATGTGTTTAAATGTGTGCAGGACTATATAGATGTGAAGTCATATACAATTTTTTTATCAATGTGGATCTGATTAATCATCATTTTTTTTACCAATAGTTATAAATTTATAGGAGAAATTCATTAATGCTCCTAAACTCCAACCCATGTCTCATATTGGTTCCTAAATTTCAAAATGCGACACTTAACCTCCTGATATCATTAGTGTGATTAGTTGGATCTTGATGAAATTTGTTAGTTTTGTCATGGAAGTTATCACAAATTTTTAGGGGGCATAATGGCCGCACCGAGGAAGATAACAAAATTAAGATGGCTTCTCCATTTTACTACCTGGGTTGTTGACCATCCTAGCATTATAAACTTCCTAATCTTTACTACATCCATTTCTTTGCTTTCGTGTAAACGTTATCCATGATAAAATATACCCCACCACCTTTGCTTTGAGTTTGTAGTGGGGAGGGGGAACAAAGTGTGATTTGGAAGATTGTTGCCTGGTGAATTTCCTTTGTGTTCAAGATTTCCTCGTCTATTCAGACTGACTGCTGCTCCAAGTTATAGGGTGGCTGAGCTCACAGAGGGTTGGGGTGGCCAAGTGGATTGGAATTTTCGATTCTGAAGAAATTTATGAGGGGGAGATTGAGGAGCTTGCAGCATTCTTTTCAGTTATGGAAAATGTTCAGCTGTCAGCACATAGGCCAGGTAGGAGGACGTGGAAACTGGATTCATCAGGGGTCTTCTCTTGTAAGACGTTTTTAAATTTTCTGGCTGATTAGAAATCGCTTCCTGTAATCCAACCTGCTAAACCAATTTTGGATATGCGATATGGTACAAAGAAGAAGGTTCGCTGTTTATCTTTCTCCCTATTGGTGCATTTTGTGCCAGAAAGAGGCAGAATCTGAAACTCATTTCTTTTTACGTTATCCATATGCATTGAGGCTGTGGTGGCGTTTAGTCAGGGATGCAGGGGTTAATTGGGTAATTCTTGAGTCCCCTTCAAACATGCTTTGGGAAATGTAGGTATTTTGGTGGTGGAAGGCTAGAATTGTGTGGAATTTCATTGTGTTAGCTGTCTTTTGGGTAATCTGGTTGTTGAGAAACAGAAGAATATTCGAGAACTATAGTGGGTATGTGGAAGAAAATTGTTGGGAAAGTCAGGTTTTTGGGCCTCTTAAGGCTTCTCTTTTTGCATCTTTTAGGGATCCTTCATTTTATGTCATTTTATTAGATTGGCAAGCTGCTGTAGGCCTTAGATTGGCTAGCTGTTTATTTGTTTTTGCTTGGTAGTCTTTAAAGCCTTTTAGTAGTAGACAAAGTTGGGTAATCTTTTGATTTGGATTATGGATTTTCTTTAACTACTAGAATTTTAGAAGAATGGGTGAGGAATAAGCATATAAATTAAATTAAATCTTCATTTGGAATTTGCTATTTCAAGTTTTAGGGATTTTAGTTGATGTTTTAGTTTTTTTTTAGTTTTTTATTTATCAATGTGGGAGGGGGATTCGAACGTGGGACCTCTTCCAACATTGGGAAGAGAAGTACCTCTAGACCATGAGCTAGTTGATCAATGGGGGATTTTAGTAAATGTTTTGATGCAAGCGAATAAACACGAAATTTCAAGAATGGTCCCATATTTGAAAGTTCTCTTTGTTTTGGAAAGGAAGAATTCAGTTTCAAGCTTCTTGTGGAATCTTCGATGATGACGATTTAGGCTCAAGGACAAGTCTTTTCCAACCTGGGGAGTTTGATGCAGGGGCATCTACAAGGCTGCTAGAGAATTAGGATTAGGATTTATTAAAATTCCCAAATTAGCTAGAATCGTAGCCTAATAGGATTAGGACTTTTTAAGTAGTCTTAGTAGGAATACAATTTATTAGGTATAGTAGGATTAGGTTTTCTTAATAAGCAAGAAATAAGAATGCTAGGCTGCTGTACTCTTAGTATAAATAGGCTCTCTTAAGATACTCTTGTATTCAGTTTTTAACGAATATAATTCCAGAAATCAGTCCCATAACACACCAATTGGGAGAAATGAATGGAATTATATAAGAATGGGATAAGCTAAACTTGAGATGCAAGCTCGCATCTTAGATGATCTTTAATCTCGCATCTTCTTAAGTTTACATTTGGACCTGTCCATGGACAATGCTTTCCTCACTACAATATAAGATTTCCTTTTTTCTTTTTGGCCTTTCTAGACAATCCTGACCAAGTAGACAAGAAAAGAATGTGAAGGTTCTGAAGGTTTATGTTGATGATGTAGATTGTAAACAACCTAGTTTGCAGGGATGATTGAGCTAATTTAGGTAAGTCGGTTGATTGATTTGGATGATTTCTAGCAATTTTTCATTGACTCTTTTATCCCTATTTGTATGGAGGCTATATACGACCATCTATATTCCTCAGTTGAATCAATGAAAAATAAGATCTTGTTCCCGTTTCATAGTTCACCTTTCAGCATGGAATCCGATAAATATAATCCTTAGAGCTAAAGAAGCATCTACCTGTACCTACTTTCTCACAAAATAAGAAAAGGGGAAAAAGAAATATGGATAAGGTCTCTCTTACTTCTCTGTCATGGGTTCCATTAAATCTTCTGGCTCGGATATTGTCTCAATCTGGTCTCATTTGGATATAGTATTCGATCTCACAATCTTGCTTGGACCTCATCTGACTTTGATCTCATTTCATTTCTGCTCTTGCCTGGACCTCATATTGGTTCTTGTCTTGCTCAGATCTAGTCTTGGTTCTTGCCTAGCTTTACTTAGGGACCTGCGGTGGCTAAAGTGGCAGAAAGGACAGCCTCTTCTTCGTTTCTTTGGCTAGCTATAAACAATACAAAACTGAAGAATCTTAACCTCATTTGGCCCAAGCTGTCAAAGTTTTTGTGGAAGATGGTAGACTTGTTAGTGATTTTATTTGCAGTAAGCTGGGGGTAGTTGATATCCTCTCTCCAGCTTGAGGGGATCAGTAATGTTGGCTGTAAACAGCCTTATGTGTAGGGATGGTTTAGCTAATTTAATTGCTTTGATTGAGCTCATTTGGATGATTTCTGGGGTTGATTTCTAAGAAATTTTCTTCTTCGAACTTTTAATTTATGGAAGCCGTAGGCTGTGCGTATTACTAAGTTGAATCAATCAGAAATATGATCCTCTTCGTCTTTCTTACTTTTCCTTTTAGCAGTTTAAAATATTATTAAATTAAAGTGGACGATTCATGCTAAAGTCCTCACGGATGATACTAGAATGACAGAAATGTTTGCTGGAGCCCTATCAATGTTCCAATATTCCTTTTTCTCCAGTCGCAACAAGTAGTGCCATTGCCTGTCTTCCAAATTCTCCATGAAATAGTGACACTGAATTAGGTAGCTCCCGTTTTAACTCCAAATAGCAAGTAGAAAGTTCCAAAGTTCCTACGAGACGGACGAGGCAACAATAATAAGTTGATTACTCTCATGCCCCAACATCAGTTCACAGTAATATGTCCTCTCCTGGTTAAATTTTCTAGTTTTTAAGTTATAACTGTCAGCTATACCTTTTATAGGGACCTTTCGTTTTTGTTTTTACACTGACGTAGTCATTTCTTTTTTTCAAGCTATAAATCTACTGTAGGTTTGAATATCTGTTAAGAGCCATAACAATTTCCATGAGAGACGACGTCTGTCTATGTATGATATAAGTTCAGGACAGAGCATACCAAATAATATCTTATAATGCAATTCCCTTGGCATTTCCCATCACATCAAACATGCGAACATGCAAGTATATATGTGTACCTCTAACAACTTAAGTTTTAGGAACAGTAATAAGTCAATAAATTTCATCAAGGTATCAAAGCAAGATATCCAAGTTTGAATTATTAGTGTAACTCATTGGAATTGACAAAGGTAGGCAACCCTCCACCAATTGCATATTTGCTGCTTTGCACTTTAGGAGCCAGGCTAGATGGCATGTATATCATCCTCATTCTACATACAGTAAATGCCATATTCTTTTGTTTGTAGTTGAGCTTATGCTACTTTTTCAAATTTTGCATTGTGAAAACTATAATAATATACTGGCTACTTGGATTAACAGGAATTATTTATTGTCATGCAGGTTGCTCGACATCAGATTGAGAAACTGGGTAATATTAAAAGGAGACTGACTTTGTCCCCGGTTGTTAACCCCCAAAGCAATGTCACTAACATGACAACTGAATCTACAAGGGTGTTAGAACCAAATTTATCATTAGTGCAGCCAACTGGCATCCCACCTCAGCCTCCAACCCAACCTGTGATTTCTTTTGCCTCTGTCAAAACTACTGATGAAGAGAACAAAAAGGCAGCAGCTGCTGCTGTTGCTGCTAAGCTAGCTGCATCTACATCTTCTGCCCAGATGTTGACCTCTGTTCTTTCATCCCTTGTTGCTGAAGAAGCTGCCTCAATGACTGGTAGCCTAACGTCAGCTGCATTTACTTCAGGGTTATCCATGTTTCCTCCAGAAAAACGGCCCAAGCTTGAGAAGCAAATGTCTGCATCTGAACTTAACAATCTTGATGTTGGCAATACAGCCTATTTTACTCCTCTACAACAGCAGACAATGACCAATGTTCCACATGCACCACCGGCAACCATGCAGCCTTTGTCCCAAACTAACCAGATGCAAAATACTTTTGGTCCACCGCCCCCGCCACCTCCAGCACCATCAGCATCTCCTGCAACTCCACCAGCGAATCAATATGCCCAATCTGCTGGTCTCATGGTGGGTGTAATGCCTTACGGATATGGATCAAATACTCTGCCACCTCCACCCCCCATACCTCCACATATTTCAATGGGTTTGTCGAGGCCAGGTCAGCCGCAACAGCAGCAGCAGCAGCAACAGCAGCAACATCAGCCTCAGCCTCAGCAGCAGCAGCAACAGCAGCTGCAGCCAGCTACTGGAGGTTATTATCGACCGCTGGGTATGGGATTCTATGGGCAAAGTAATCAGTCAAATACACAGCCAGTACCTCGACAGTGAGTTCCTACTTATTTTACCAAGCCAGAATTTCCTATACTGGATTGTGAACAAAATCAGCCAAGGTGCCCATAACTTTTGGTGACAAATTCATCTTGGAAATCAATGGAGCCAGTGGAATTTCTCAGAGGCATTGTGTTATTATGTAAATTAGTAGAGAATAGTGTCTTCTAAACATCTAGGTCCACCTCCCCATGCCAGTTTAAGCAGTCAGTCTCCTTTAATGTATGTCTAGTAGAAAGGAAGTTTCTCGGTAGCTATATTTTAATTTGACGTGAAGTGCCTAACTTGAATGTACCTGTGCAAACTTGATTGGCGCTGTAAACAGAGTTTGGGGCATCACTAAATGTGTACTTTAATGTTGGATATGGCATGCCTAGCTAGTCTCTACTCTCTTTGGCCATTTGGAGATCATTTTGTTGAATCGAGTGGGACAATGTGGCTGTGGCTTTGTTGGTCAGAATGTGGATTATAATACTAGTTAAGCAATATAATTAACCATATGCGTAAAATTTTCAACGGATTTTTAGCTTCAGAAGTCTTCATAAGAGCAAGCCCGTAAAGCTTTGCTTGGAATAATGTCTCGACTTGACTCGTGCATTTTATTTTGTGATAGTGATATTTTTTATCTCCCAAATACACATAAATAAATATCTCAATGTTTGTCTTTTTTAATACAAGCGATAGTTGAGACTATTGGTCTATCAATACGTATTGGGGTTCGAATTTGAGACCATTGGTCTATTAATGTCTTTTTCCACTAAGATACACCTCGTTCACTCTCCACACCTACTATTGGAATGCTTGGTAACGACTTGAGTGATGTGTTACTAACGTCATGTGGGTGGGTGGTCGGAGGACATGAGCTAGCGCAGATGACAAAAGCAGCGATTTGTTTGTCTCATGGGTGCGTGGGATGCGTTTTGACGAAATTAGCCAGTGCAGTGGTCTGTGAAGGTTAAATCACACTTGTGTTAAGCAAGCAGAGTAGTCAAGCCAGAGGCAAAAAATACGCAAGAAGCGGTTTTCGTTGGATCGACGGAATCACGTCATAATTTTTAATATTAACTTTAATTGAACAACACGAATCAAATTATTATGTTGATTAAGAAATTTAAGACGAAATTGATTGATTTGAGAGTTAAATGCCGAAAATGATGCCTTATATAAATATCTTGGTTAGCAAGTCGTAGCTGTTAGGTGAGTAAGCGTTGCCCTCTTTTAATTTCTAAATTATTATTTTTCGGTGACATCTAAATTCTAAATCCTTAACCCAAAAAAAAAAAAAACAAAGTGCGGGGCACGTTATTGACACGTCACCTCGGCGGTGTTCGCATTGAATTGGGGTCAAACTCAGGATTGAGAAAGTCACGTTGAGCAATAGCGACACTGATCTGACGAAACAAATAAAAGGAAAACGCAGACAGATGGAGAAACCATAGATTTATACTGTTCACCTTATTTGTTTGCTTAATACCATTTAGAGAAACGGAAAAGTTGAGAGCTTATCGATTGTTTAGCAAAGAATCAACAACAGAAAGCTCTTTCCGTTTGGGATCCCTTGCCAAACCTAAAGGTAACGTAAAGTAAGCCAACAAGCCTCTGTCTTCTCCTTCTTCTGCTTCGTTTTTCTTTTTGGTATTTCATCGTTTATTTTTCCATTGTCTCTGAATTGGCATATGACACAAACCCCTGTTGTATTTCGAACTAAATCCCAGTTATTTCAGTCTTAGGGTTTATGGGTTTGAAATATTTGGATGTATCACAGTAACTTGGACATTTTGTGCATTAGTTAAGTAGTGCGAATTTTAGTTGTTTTAAGTATGTACTAATACTAAGTTAAGTGGTATATGAATATGGGTTATACGTTTATGGGTATGATTTGGCTTTGAATTTGGTGGCAAGCTGTTGCTTTAATGGAAATGTGGAGAGATTCTGTCATTGGGTTGTTTGCAAGAATACTTGAGGATACTGCATTTGGCTCATAACAATGCTCTTGATGAAATTATTTCTTTGAAAATTCAGGCTGATATGGGAAGCGTCATGGCTTCAAGAACTTTGCGGAAAAGGCTTCATCATGGGGATGTTGATGGGAAAAAGAATGAGCATTTAGAGACATCAGGGTCAGATGATCTTAATGAGCCTCTACTGGGGAATTATTATTCAGATACGCATGCTGAGGTGGGGATTTTAATTGTTCATTTACATGGAGAGTGGGGATTTATTCTGTTACCAACTTTCTTTGGCCCTTTGTGGTTGATATCTTTCTTGGATTTACCACAGGGATCCTCACTTGAAGAGACGTGCGATGATGAACGGAGAAAGGAACACCTCCATTGGACCCTTCTGTTTTCTCAGTTGATTGCACAGTGGGCACGGTGGTTAGGTAATCATAATTTTGGTGTCAAAAAAACTTTTACTGTTTTACTTGAAAGGTTCTTTCAACTTTGTTAATAAGACGCCAGGCATTATATAGCTAGAATTTTAAAACATGATCTAACTAAATAAACTGAAACTGTTAAGTTTATTTCATTTTTGACCTGATTATGGAGTCATTCTCAGAAAGGTACCCACTTGATAACTAAACCATTTGATTAAGTGAATATTATCCCTGATCAGTTGTTCCAGTGCTTCATCGAACTTCAAATGTTAAGTTACTGAATTGTCTCTAGAGAGTGGCAATTTTCATTGGACGAGGTAAAGAACCATGAGGAGTATTCAACATTCTATTGGAGAGTTCAATTTAGTTAAAAATAATATGAAACAGCCTATGGTAGCAGATATTTAGCTTGTTTGTACGTACTTTTAGAAAGGTTAAATGAAACACTTCTAGATGACCAAGAGTGCTTTTGGTAACATTTGGAAGTAATAGGTAAAGTTCTTTCTAGGTTTTAAAAGAACTTCTGAGTGATTGCCCATTAAGCAATTGAATTTTTAATAAATTTTTTGTTGTGCTTCTAAGGCCCCGTTTGGGATTGCTTTTTTTCGTTAAAAACCAACTTCACTTTAAAGTTGAGCAACTTAAGGTGTTTGGAAAAATAAAATATCCTAATTATTTTAAAAACAATGGCCTTTTGATAGCAGCTTTTAAAAGCATGCTCCTTTTAATTAATTTTTTTAATTCCCAAAATACTATCATTAATTTTTTAAAATGACACCACCTCCACCACCACCGCCACCACTACTACCACAACCACCACCTCCACCTTCATCACCACCACCACCTTCACCACCATCTCTTTCACCACCACCACCACCACCACTATCACCACTTGGTTAGTGCATAACACTTTGAACATCATGTTTATTTTAGTCATTATTCACAATTACAACAGTTTAATATTAAAATTTACCAAACAATTTTGACATTGCTTTTTGTACTAACAACACTTTAAAATTATTGTTTACCAAACATGGAGATGCTTTACTTTACAGATAATTATTTTCAAAGCACAGCAAAAACAACTTTTTTAAAAAGTGACAGCAATCCCAAATTGGCCCTAACAAAAGTGCTTTCAACAAAAGCGCTTATGACCATAAGTACTCCCAAATAGGCTCTTGCTCTTTTGCATTTATCTGATCACTGTTCATTCTTTGTAATTTATTTATTTTCTTTAAACATTCAAAATGTATTGTTATTTTTGTAATTATATATTTCCATATTTTTCTTTGTAGCAAATATTGTTCTTGGATCGGGATCGCTTATTGGGCGGCTTTTGACCTTCCCTTCAACTACACAAAATGGACAAAGAACTAAGTTGCGTGCACCACCCCTTAGTCCTCTGCAAGTATGTCCAATAAATGATCTGATCTTTATCTCCAAGGAGTATATATTTTCCTTAGATCCTAAATGCATGAAAAGTTTAAGATGAAGCCTCACATTTCAATTATTTAATACTATCTTATGAAATGTGTTTGTCTTTATGATGTGTTTTTGCTGTTGGTGGATTAATTATGAATTTGTTCCATTTTTTTAATCAACCTGTCTATAATATAGCATTTAAATGTGAGAGAGTACGCTAATTCTTGATATTATGAACATTAATCTTTTTTATATTTATTTCAATGGAAGTTTGTGTAATGGAATATTTGGTCTTTCAGGCACTTAAACACAACTGCTTACTCTTAGGCGTCATTTGAAGTGGATATTCGTACTTCATCTTTTCTTTATCTTTTTTTTTTTTTGGCATACATTGTGCTTTTATCGTTTGAAGTGTTCAATTTTCAAAAAAATTGTGTAATTTGTATCACTAATATAATTTTAGTTCTATATCCTATATCTTAAATTTTCAGGAATGGTAATAAACCAAGAAAATGTAACATGGTATCAAGAAGGGGAGATTTTGAGTTCGAATCCCTGCAATTGCTCTCTTAATTTATTTCGTAGTTTATTTGTTGGGCTCGTTTAATTGTTATCTCATATACTAACCGCTTAAGCTTTCTGCAGCAATATATATTGCATAATGTAGATTTGTATATATTGAATACGTGGTTCACTTGCTGCTGGTACTTATGTCCTGTAGGAAGCAAGACTCAGAAAGCTGCGACAAAGGCTTGAAGTACCCTTTGATGGCTCTCGTGTGGAGCATCAAGTAGGTCTTTTATCCATTTGACGTCATTTTGGTCATTTCTCTATTGGTTTTACTAGTACTACTATATCAAACATAAAGATGTGGATAATGATAATAATAAAAATAATAATAAGATCTGGATAATGATAATAATAACAATAATAATTGCTTTTGTTTTTTTTAGTATTATCATTTTTTTTTTATTGCAGTCAATGTTTGTATGTTATTTCATTGTTTATGATTATTTGGTTGGAGCGTTAATGCTCAAAAGTGCCTAAAAATATCCTCATTGTTGAGAAAAATTAACTGTTTACAGTTACAACAGAGTGAGCAATGTAAGTTGAAGAGTAATAAGGAAAAAGACAAAATTTATATATATTGTAATAAAGCAAAGTACTGGTTTATTGTACTGTTGTGGGTGTGGGCGGACTAGTATATTTTATTGTCCCAGTAATTTTTAACAATAGAAGGGTTGTCTGTATTTTCAGAAAACCTTGAAGTAATTTTTTGGTTTTATCTCCAGTTTACTCAAAATGAAAACCTCGAAGTAATTACTTTAGTTTTTAATTGCAGGATGCACTTTTACAGTTATGGAGGTTGGCTTATCCGGATAAGGAGCTCCCACCTCTTAAATCAGAGCTTTGGAAACAGATGGGATGGCAAGGTTCAGACCCTTCAACAGACTTTAGGTACGTACATAAAACAAAATGAAAGTATCCTTAAGTGAGTCACATATATTTGGTTTTGTTTTTTCATATATCTTTTCTGAATAAATTGATATGATAACGATAAATTTCCAACCTTATTTGTAGAGGCGGGGGATTTATATCATTGGAGAATCTTATATTCTTCGCACAACAGTATCCGGTTTGTCTCTTTCTGACTTAATGTCTTTTTCAATTATAAAAAGTTCTATTTCATGTTTGCAACATAGATCTCACTACTAGATCATAAAAACTTGTATGTCCTTGATATGTTTCGCTGTTGCTTCTAGCAGTATCTTTTTCTGTTTAATTTATTAAAGCTCGGACCATCCAGTTTCTTTGGCCTTTTACTGTTCTGGTCACTTATGTGATTTCATTTGTCCTAGTTTAAAACCGGTCTTTTGACTTACAATGAACATATATTACTGCATAAATGGACTTCCATGGCAAGACTAGTGTACCGCCTCCTCTTCCTTTGAGTTGGGATTTCGGGTTTCATAGTTACGTAATCATTTTATTCTGTGTTTCCACAAAATTCGTGAAAGGGTTAATGAGTTTCTGATTTTATCCTCTTACAGGAATCATTCCAAAGATTGTTGCACAAACAAGATGGAACTAGAGCTGAGTGGGAATATCCCTTTGCTGTAGCTGGTATCAATATTTCTTTTGTCTTGGCACAAATGTTGGATCTTCAATCAGGTATAATAAAATTTCAAATTAGTGGATATTCCTTCAATGTAGTACGACAATGGTTGATGAGGAAATGTCAGATAACTATTTGATGACAAAGAACCACATCTTTGTATGTTTATTTGATGACTCGTAACTTATTTTCCACTAATCCGTTTTCTCAAGAGTTTACTTTTTTTTTTTTTTTTTTTCCTTCATCATATTCTGAATGCTGATGCTTTGTTTATAAAGAATAATTGGTCATATCTTTCTTGCAGCAGAGCCAGCTAGTTTGGCAGGCACCCGTTTTCTCGAACTGCTTCAAGAAGATGAAATGGCATTTGATAACCTTTATTGTGTAGCCTTCCAGATGATGGATGCTCAATGGCTTGCAAAACGTGCTTCCTATATGGAGTTCAATGTAAATGGTTCTGTCATATGCTTTGCTAAATTAAGATGCACGCTTATATTATCCTTCCTGCTCATGTCTTACTGTCTACCCCTTTTTTTCAGGATGTTCTGAAGTCTACAAGAAGTCAGCTAGAGCGTGAGCTTGCACTTGAAGATGTCTCAAGTGTAAAAGATTTGCCAGCATACAATATGTTGAGAAGATGATCTCTTATTCTCTTTTGGTTTTTTTATTTTTTCAGTTCTCATTCCTGTAATTCTTCTTACGTTCTCACCATCTGTAATATCATAGAAGAAATTCTATCTTCAAAATCCAGTAGTAACATATTTAATTCATTGATCCAAGCGCCTTATCATCTTTTATTTTCGTCGCATCTTTCATTGGGATTCCTTGGTCAATGTCCTTATATTCTCACACTAAGAAACGTAGGATAAGGTTTCTCAGGAACAGTAGGACAATTAGGGAATGTTAAGGTGAACGGAGAAGGTGTGGGGCTTTATTTATTATTAGTATTTTTATTTTTATTTTTTATACAGGCTCTGTGAGATGGAAAGCTTGTTGAATCTGTTGCATCTTTACCATGAATTGGATCCTAAAGCATGTTCCTTTTTCTCATCCAAAAGGGAAAAGAGAAACAAACATTTTCTTGTGTTTTTTCAGAACAAATAATAAAATATTGTTTGCCCTTTTTTAGATCAAGAAGATAGATTGCATTTATAACTCAGGCACAAAGGTTATCAGCTATAAGAGCTACTACAAATACAAATTTACACAAGGTTATTACAAATATGAAAGTGCACTAACAAAAAGAGGGCAAAAAGTCACTTTTGGTCCCTGTGGTTTATCACTTTTACCACTAAGGCTCTTGTGGTTTCAATTTGAACATTTTCGTCCTTGTGGGTTCAATTTGAAGCAATTTAAGGATAATCCTCAATTTCTGTCAAATTTTTTTAACTTATGTTACTTGTGGACGGCTAATTTAGTCAACAAATTATTTTTTTAAAAATCAATTCTTCTAAAATTAAAAGGGAAATAGTTCTAAATGCCACCCTTTTTATAATTTTAACTGAAAATACCACCTCTCCTCAAAAATTTTGCAATTATCACCTATAAATATATATTTATTGTCCACTTATTGCGCACATATCACTTTTGCTGAAATTTTGTTCTCTCTCTGTCGCTCAACTCTTTTGTCTCCATTGCTCAGGTCTCACTCTCTCTTCGGTCAGCACTCACTCTTTCTTCTCTCTTTCATTATCGCGGGAAGCTCTTGGCCTCTCTTGCGCAACTCTCTCTTGTGTAGCTCTCTCTCTCTCTCTCTCTCTCTCTCTCTCTCTCTCTGACGCAGTGGTCTTCCTCTTCCATCATTCACCTGCAAAAGGTACTATTCGTCGTCAATTTGAATTGGTTTAGGGGTTTCTCTGAAGTTGGTTTAGGGTTTATGGGTTTCTATGAAATTGGTTTAGGGGTTTCTTTGAAATTGGTTTAGGGTTTAGGAGTATCTCTGAAATTGGATTAGAGGTTTCTCTGAAATTGGTTTAGGGTTTAGAGGTTTGTCTGAAATTGGTTTAGGGTTGAGGGGTTCCTTTGAAATTGTCTGAAACTTATGATTCCTTGTTTGAAACATTGAATGGGTTTGTTCTTTGTGGATTGATTCTTGCGTTTGATT
Source organism: Prunus persica (assembly GCF_000346465.2). Lineage (NCBI taxonomy): Eukaryota > Viridiplantae > Streptophyta > Magnoliopsida > Rosales > Rosaceae > Prunus > Prunus persica. The sequence goes on from NC_034015.1 coordinate 4,237,409, forward strand.
TGAGATTCTGTTGTTTTGTTGTTGTTATTGATGTTTTATTGATGTTTTAGTGTTGTTTTTTGCTATCGTATTGCCAATTTAGTGGTTTTGTATTGGCATTTTAGTGCTGTTGTATTGCTAGTTTATTATGGTTTTATTCTCGTTCCATTATGATTTTAATTGTTTTGGCGATTTTTGCAATTGAAGTATGTGTTTCCTGTTGTTGTTTTTTTTTTTTCATCCAAAGAAAGGAAATTGTAGGTGTCATTTATAGTCTCTACATTACCTGTTTTGTGGCATCCACTTGGGAATTCACTTATCACTTATCACTTGGGAATTCACTCTGCTCCTTAATTATTTCAGGAAATTCTTTATATGAATATGCACACATGGAAGCTATGCTGGAGGTGCTTTATATGGTGATCCATAATGTTGGTGGCGGTGGCTAATTGCCTTACATGGCACATGAACTGTTTCCATTTTGTAGACATGGCAAATCAATTGTACTCAATTTGAAGTAGGAATATGCATCAATTTTAATTTTGTCAAACCAAATTTGGTAGTACGTGTAATGAATACCAGTACGGATGTATTTGTCATTCGGTTTTCAAATTGGGCTTTTGTTTTCGAGTTGCCGTCGTGGTTAGCATACTTATTCTGTACATTGTGAAGTTGAACTATTTTGTACAGCTCGATATATAAACATACTTGCTCTTTATGGAGGTATAATAGTTTACTTGTTTGAAACGTTGTGTTTGTTTCTACTGAATTATGCTCATTTTTGTATCCTTTTTTTACATTTGGTCCTTGTGGTTTTCTTCATTTTTCTGTGGTGAATCCAACCATGTACAGAACACAAAATTTGCATAATCGGTTAAAAGTTAAAGGTCAAAAAATGGACATTTGTCAAAACTGAAAAACAGAGGAAGTGCATAATTTGTTTATGCCTAAAATGCGATAAACTGGTGCTACCATGGTGATATAGTGGGGATACAGTGGCAATAAAAGGGTGCTAGAAATTGTTGTTTGTGTTTATTTTGGGTTACTTGTTTTGTTTCATTTCATTCATTTTTTTTACTCATTACTAGTTTATAATTGAATGATTAGGACATTAATTTGTGTCAATTATTAATACAACAATTACATATATGAAGAATAAGACGAACAACATATCATATCACCAAACATAATCACACCACCAAATATAATCATGCTTTTCTCCAACCCATCACCAAGCATTTGCATATTTATTCATAACATCCTTTTTTTGTAAATAATTTTTGTAAAAAAATTAACATCATCATCGTCCTCAATCTATATGTGCTTCCACTCATTCGAGGCCACCAAAACTGAGAACTTTAAGCAAACATTGTCTTCCCTACAGTTTGTATTACCAATCTAATGCACACGATCCAACAGTTCAGTAAATGTGATGGTCCGTGGAACTATTAAGCCTTTTGAGTCACCTGTTTCATACTTGCACATCTTCTTTGGGGTTACCCATTTTCCATTGTAGCAAACCAGAATAACAATTGTCTCCATTTTTTACCATGACAAAACAACATTTCATTAACACAATACAACCACAATAATCAGGCAATACAATGGCAATAGAATGACAATATAACAGCAACATAACAACAATATGACAACAAATAACGGAACGCAACAGCAATACAATACTAACACAGCAGTGAACAAGGATTCATCACAATCACACTATACAAATCTACTACATCAAATGGAAAATCCCAAGTTTCAAGATTCACATATCCAGAGCAATCTAAATGCAATTGGTAAAAACCCAGATGGATAAGCATGAAGATTCAAAAAACCTAACCTAAAGCAATTAAAGCCAAAACCAATTTAACAAGCAATCAAAATAAAACCAATTTCACAGAATCCCATATATATTAAGAAAATAACCATCAACACTACCTATTCGAGGTCAGCGATCCAGTAGAGCTTCAAGGTTACAAGTAGCTATTGAGAAGACATACCTAAAAGATGGGGTCGAGTTCACGATTCAGAAGAGAGAGCGAGAGAGAGCTGCACAAGAGAGCGAATAGGGAGAGAGAGAGAGAGAGAGAGAGAGAGAGAGAGAGAGAGAGCAAGCGAACACAGAGAGAGCGAATAGGGAGTTGAGCGAGTTGAGAGAGAACAAAATTTCAGCAAATGTGATATGTGTGCAATAAGTGGACAATACATATATATTTATAGGTGATAGTTGCAAAAAAATTGGGGAGGGGTGGTATTTTCAGTTAAAATTATAAAAAAGGTGGCATTTAGAGTTATTTCCCAAAAATAAACAATACAAAATGGAAAAATCAATTATTTGAAACCACAGGGACCTTAAAGGTAAAAATGATAAACCAAATGAACTAAAAGTGACTTTTTGTCATTTTTTTAAGGTTTCTGGGGGCTTTTATTGTGCTTCTAATCCTTTGCTTTTTAATGGGAAAAAGTGGGCGAATGGGTCTGTTGGGTTTAGCTTGGATTCGTCAATTGTGTAATAATGCTTTTTTGGTAGAAGTCTATGCACTGTCTCCCACCCATCATCAGCCGTGTCTCTCCTCCCACCTAAACCACCACCACTCCACCCAAATCAATACTATAGCTACCACCATTTCAAGAAGACTTCCCTCACCACTCAACCCAAAATAATGAGTTAGCCTTGTCAAGGATTCACACGCTTATTAATATATTGTTTTTAATTTTTTTTAAAAATTATGAACATTCTTCTAAACTTGATATGTTATTGGACGCACTTATGTTGTTAAGAAAAATTCAGTAATAAAAATGTTTATTTTCTATACAAGCGATTGGAGGAGGGGAGTTTACACAGATATTTATTAGCTGTCTGGGGGTTGCGAATCTCTACCCACGTCAGTTGAGGTGGAAGAGCTCAACTAATTGAGCTATACCCCACTGGTGGTGGGAAAAAAAATTAGCTGAAGGGAAAAATAGTACATTGTGCATGTGTCCTGTATGTATAAAATTTTTGTATACTGCCCCTGATAACAACACACTTAAATTCTTTAGTCACATCAACACAAATATATTGATATCACATCTTTCTTTTGTGGAGTGAGTTATCTAATGCGTGTGTAGAATGAAGGGAATATTGTGGGAATGATGTTGTGTAGAGATTTCTAAAAACTCTACAACCAATCTTTGAGAGTATAAATCACCTAGCAAGCCATATCTATAATATGAAATCAAAGTAAGAGCGGAAGTATTAAATAAACTAGGGATTCATGCAAGTCTCATTTGGTCCCAATATTTATAAGTCTATTAAAGTGTGCACCAAAGACTCTCTAAATCCTATTTGAGAGAAAGATAAGATGTTCATACCCTTGGAGGAATCTTGAAACCAAGAATGGTGTTCAAGTAGAGGGAGTGGTCCCTTTGTTGTTGGCTCTCCCTTTGATGTTGATTTTGCACCTTGTAGCTCTTCAAATAGGTACAAAGATATGCACATCCTCAAAGCTCTCCACCAAGGATTGAATGGGATGAGAGAATGAGTAGACAACAAGTGAAGAGTGTGTTCACCCGTTTTATGTTTGTTCCTGTGATGGTAGGGTAAAGTTCCCTATTGTCTTGAGAACCATTGACTGGTCAACAAGTCAACTTTCTTTAGTGTGCGAGCGTGCCACTGCTAGCAATGAAAAATCCTAGCAGACTTCTTTAAAAATAGATAACTTGCGCCCAAGTTACTAATTTCTAAACAAGCGATTGTGAATTTGGGTGAGGAATATCTCCCAAGTAAGTTCTTTTCTTGCCTCAGACTATGGCGGTTCTGACTAGAATAAATGATAAGATAACAAACTATTTTAGGCAGAAGTGCCTTTTACAAAACTCAAAAAGGAAAAATCAACTCTAGAAAGACAAAAAGAGGGCTGGACTTCCATTTCTGCCTGGATAGGTGCTTTTGGTCCGGGCTGGACTGGGTGCGCCTCTGCTGGACTGGACTATCAACACCTTCAACTGTCAAGTTTCAGCTGTAAATCGATACCAACGTTCGAGTTTGGCAGAGCTTCAATCTATTTCAAGCCCTGGAAGGCTTTTTGAACATGCATAATTGGGACTTCTTCAGTTTGGAAGGGGCAGAAGTGGCTGGACTTGATCACTGAGCTGGAACTGCACTGTGGTACCTGTTCTACTTGATCAGGGCTCTCCATAAATTTGTTGAGGTTTTCATAGTTGTAAAAATTCGAACTCTGCTTGATTTAGCTTATGCTGAACCAAATTTGTGACGAGAGAAATCTCGTTTTGAATGACTTATTCTTCTAAGTCTGAACTGAAGTTGGAGATTTTGATTTGTAGCTGGCTTTTTTCTCGTGGCTCAATGAGCTTTTGGTTGCTTCAGTTTGTTTGAAGGCTTTTGAGATCAAGTGATCATTTGAGTTTTGTCTTTGATTGATTTTTTTGGCTGTCCTTTGATCTGTTCACCTCCTCTCATATTTATAGGAAATGCTGGAGTGGGTATTTTAATCTTTAAAATAGGCAGCAGATTTTCTAAAAAACGAGATCTTTTCTTTTCAAAGCCATAAAAGAAGGAAGTTATTGTTTTGGCAGATACGAACTATCAGCAATAAGCTTTCATAGAGGTCTTTTCCTTACTTTTCTGAAAGAAAACCAACTTTCTTTGTTCTCTTTTTGTTCCTTGTAAAGAGAAAAACTCAATCTGCCATAATGGTCAGTTTGCTTTCCTATTTTGAACAACTCCCCTTGCACCCTACTTATCTCTTAAAATCGTAGTCTGATTATTTCTTGGAAATGGCCTGCTATGGAGCAAAATTTTTCTGAATATAGAAAAGGGATTCTGATCTTCTTTTGCCTGAAAAGGCTGGAGATTTTTGCCTGTTTAAGACCTGCCTTCATTAAATCCCTATCAACCCAGTTGAATTTGTTGACTTTTCAAAGTCAGGTAATCATGTGGGTTTGCTTTTATCTTGGGTTTTCTTTCATTTTCATTTGCTCATGCCAAGCCGAGGTTTGAGTTTTGGAACTGTGGGATGATTTTTCTCTGTTTTTCCGAAGCCCAACTTTATTTTCGTGGATTGACAGGTCTTGGGCTAGGTTTTCTCGATTTTGGGCTACTTTCCCAGCTTTCTAGTAATCAAGCTCGGGTGGTGCTCAATTTTTGTGGGTTTCAAAAATGGGCTGGGCTCCCTTCTAAAAAAATCTTACTTGGGTCTGGGCTTTTTGACTTTGGGCCTTGATTCCATTCTTAGTCCAAATTGCCTGGGTCCTGATTTTGCCTCGTCCTTCTAGGCCTCTAGCGTTGGGCTGGGTGCGTTAATTGTTGGCCCAAACAAAGTGGTGCTAGCAGCCTCACTTGATGTGATAGATTGAAGGGGTTAGATAAAGAGAGTTTGATGTTTTCTCTCTTTCAATTTCACCAACTTGAAAACCCTACGATGATAGGATTCCATAGCTACACACTTTGGTCCAACACATTAATCCTATAATGCGTCACATATGTGCCTAAGTCCATATGGTCAAATCCTTTTTGAATTTCCCAGTCGTATGGGACCTTTAATTAAAGTTTCATAACTTTAATTGAATAATTAAATTAATCCAATCAATTTAATTACTCTAGTGACTTGACTAATTCAATCACTCACTTGTCTAACAAGTGTTGGTCCCAGTCATCCTTAGTTGATCGTGTCAAGTGTCGGGTCAACCATTTGACCTTTGACTTTTGACTTGACATTTGACTTTGACATTGACTTTGACCAAGTCACAAAATCATTCATTCTCTTCATAATTTCCCAATCGATTCATTTTCAGTGTGCAATCTTATAGGTTCTAATTAACGAGGCAGTAGGTATGAGTGATTCACTTTGAATCAAGTGTGAATTGTATCCCTCCATACAATTCTCCTTATTGGCGAAGGCTAATTATAATTAGTCCTTACAAGCTTCCACAAGCCATGAGTGACACCTAGCAGTATGTCATGGCTACCCAAGCTAAAAAGAATTCATTTAGAAAACCTAGTCAGTTTGTGATTACAATGCAATTCGATCATTCTCTAATTCAATACTCTATGTCATATTCTCGGAATATGGTAAACTTGTGTCAAAATCCCTAATATGACATCTTTAGATTATATGATTCAATTTGATGAAATTGCAAACGTTCTTGTTCCAATTTTCATCCAATACTTTGGCCAAAGATTAACGAATCATATCTTTAGAGTATTTTCTCTTCTTACTAAGAGCAGAGATTCTTTGTTGTACATTCACCTGTCCCTACGTAAAAGCTAAGAATCCTGAGGAACACATTTAAGTCACATCATTTTAATACGACCGTATAGTACTCTCAAAGAGAAACAATATATACACAGGACAACTGTGATGTCTCAGGTCTAAGGATTAATTTGTATTATCACATCTTAGAATTCTTTGTTTGACACTTGTGAGTAAGACTTCCATACAAGAATTCTAGAGTTGATCGTGTTCAGTGGACTCCATCTTCTATAGAGCACCTACACATATGTCTCAGTGTCTCTACACGAATGACTTGAGACTAGTCATCCTCCCAATTGAGCAGACATAATGTGTACCAGTCTTTGCGGGTCACCATTGTCCAATTGGTGATCCTATGAGGAACATTTTAGGATACGACATTTATATGTATGGAAAGGTCTCGTTCATCTAACTTCTTAATTATTGTGATAACATGAATGCCATTTTACTACTCAACAAGAGACAAGATGGTCTCAAAAGACCCCTGGTCAACTATGCGGTCAAACTAGTCATATTGATCAATCGATGGTCAACCGGGCCTACAGGGCCCACGACCTCCGATTTACAATTCGAAAGTTCCTACTGGTACGATAAGGTCTACTAAATAAGTCCTGTAAGTTTGGTCTCGATCGAAGGTTGGATGTAAACCAATCGCATGATTAGACGACGATCGCTTTGCCTAATACTAGAATCATTGATTAGGAGTATCCGCGGCTCCGATTCTTGATCCACAAGTTCTTATATGATCCTAGAGGTAACATACTTGGAAATGGAGACGATCCAACTGTCCGAACATATCGAACCCAGATATCGCGTAACAGGCATAAATCTGTTCGACTATCATACGATAATCAAATTCAAACTCGAGCACACTGTCGTGTTCGGGATGACATGGGAAAATTTTCAGGACACAATGACCCGCCACAGAGTGGCCCACGCGCTGCCACACGTGCCCGCAGCACTTGGATGGCTTGAGTAAATTTTGGCAATCGAAAAATTCTGGAAGCACCCTACAATACCTATGCTAAATGCGTTCAGACTAACTTGGGGATCAACTTTTGTTCTTGGACCAAGGCCAAAAACTAACCGGAACTAGCCGAATCGAAGCCGAAACCGTCGGCCAAAAATGGTTTTAAGAATCGATCTGTTAAACCTCAAAATTAACCCAAACCAAGCATATAAACAGGTAGAGCACAAAGAGTAGATGAAGTTTCATACATGGTTCGACAATTTTGGTTGGCAAAATCGTTGGAAATCGCACGAACACTTCCAGCAACGAAAGGGGGTTTTCGGCTCAGAATGAAGACCAATATTGGAGTTTCGAAGTTGGAAATGGGTATGGACATGTAGAGGAGGAAGATATGAAGATTTTGCAAGTTATGGCATCGGATTTGGTGGCCGGACGGTGCCGAAAAACGACGGTGTCACGACGCTTACAGAGGAGAGAGAGAGAGAGAGAGAGAAGGCTGCTGGGTTTTTAAAAATCCGACTTTGAAAAATTTATAGTTGTGCCACTGCACTTCCGTTGACCGTAACTTCTTCGTTAAAAATCAATTTGGGCCCACTATGTGTCTTCGAATTCGTATCAATGAGCTCTATGCAATAGTGTCACTCGTTTCCCCAAAAAACTTTCATATTAAAAAATGACCAAAATGACCATATCTTCCAAAGATAAAATTGTAAATTAAATAATAATTAATTTGGGTCGGGATGTTACATGAATGCTTGGTTGAATGACCAGAGGTAGTTGGGTGGTTATGCCCTTATTCTCGGGAACGTTGTTTTCTTCTCAAAGCAGTGGCGTGTTTGCCATTCCCTGGAATCTGATGTGGTACTGGTACTACACGTTGAATTCGCTTTGGGTTTCTTTATATTATTGGCTTCTAATGAGTTGAGTTTAATGTCAAGAAACTCGCATAAACACTGACTAATCGTTGCTTTTCTATACACCCATTTGCTAGTTTTGCCTCCTTGAGTATTTGGATGTTATAATTTGGTAAATTTTGTTGATTTTTTAAAATAGTGGTTCTAATGGGATTTTTTGTTTGTTTGTTTGTTTATTCTTGCTTTAATTGATTGTTGAATTCCAACACGTAGTTTGACGGAGGAAGGGAGTATAATCTTGGCGTGCAATGCAAGTCAACTCTCGCCAACATCTTTTGCCCTTTTGATCTCAAATATTTTACCCATGTATCTAATGTGCAGATGTTTACTTCATGTATGTATATGAAAGTAGTTTTGCTACTGCAAATTTGTTGATAGTCCATCACTCTTGTCAACTATTGGACCGTTCCACATGCCTTCATGATAACTTATGGAATTAAGTTCCCCAATATTTCATTTATTAAATTATCAATGTTAACTTGGAATGATCAATGTATATATACTTTGACTTTATTGTGTGCATGCCAAAGAACATGGGGGCGAAGATAGAATGACATTCTTACTCATGAGACAAAACAAGGCATATATAATTGCGGATGCACAACTTGCTGATATAATTATGGGACAACACCTTGATGCTAGGTGCATTTTCATATCTTTTTAGCATATGTACACTGTGGTTCTTAAGAGTATTGGTGAGACCACAATCTTCTAATAAATTATAAAGATAAATTGGCACCTCGAAAATGACCTCTTTTTTTAAAAACAATTTGTTTTTCACTTTGGCACAGCACATGTAAAATTGTGTCATTCATGGGCTATATAGATTGAACATTAGGAAATTCTTTATTTGTTCCCAAATTATACGATTGTTCCTCCAGTCAATGTTTTTATTTTCTATTTAGAATTAATTACTGACTCTTTTATTTGGTTCAATTAATATTGAAAAGAACGATAATGGGCATTGGAAGAAAATATCCGCTCTAGCCAACTTGGCTAAACTTACGTTTGCAAGAAGATATTTCAATTTAAGAGGTCTAATATAATGTTGAAGTAATGAGACGTGGTAGCCACTATTACTGAAAACAGAATTATTATTACTTTTTATACCTGAGGTGCATCATAGTCACATAATGTTTAAATTTTTTTATTGTAATTTTTCATTTCTATAATACTCGGTGCTTCTAAACAACGTATCAAGAAAGTACATAGTGAGGCCACTTGCAGTGGGAGGAAGGATTCCAAGGGATACACACTTCTTGGTAGATGCATACTTTTGCAATCCTTCAAGTTTATCTGAGTAATTCTTTCAAGCATTCCAAGGGATGGGTCAACCTTATACAATCGTATACAACCTTCCAGAATCAGATACTCAAGATTTGGAAAGCCTCTAAAGTCTGGGGTGTTGACAAGATTCAAAGAGTGGCTGAGCTTAATGATTTTCAAATTGTATAAAAGCTGTCAAAAGAACACAGTAAAAAAATTAGCTTCAAATTCTATGAAAGGCTGTCAAGTAAGAACACATAAAAAATATAAAAAAATCTTCGATGTTTAAGGTAATAGAAGATAAAGCAGTAATTGTTGAAGGATAAATTGTTTCCAGGTTTAGTTTAGTTAGTTAGTTAGTTGGACAGGTGTATGGCTCATATGCCATCACATATTGTTGGACTAACATGTCCAGATTCATGCCAAGTGTACAGCTCACATGCTGGTACAAATGTATTGGCTGAGTCATTTTCTGTACTAGCTAAAATATATATATTGAAAGTAGGATGAGATCACACAATGAGTGTGTGCATGATTACATTCTTTTTGCCTAACAGATTCTCTCCCTCTCCTTTCTCCCTAAAACCTTTTCTCATACACTTTCTGTGCATGAACCTCTACTATTCTATAGAAACTTCAACATGGTATCAGTAGCAAAGGTTCTGATCTGAGACTGGGCGTAGTGAAATCACAATCCAGCTGAAGGAAGCATTATCTAGTCTCACATGGCTGGATCTAGCATGAGTGAGCTTCGTGCTCCCATCTTCAATGGAAGCAACTACGATTTCTGGAGAATAAAGATGTGCACAATCTTCAAATCTCACAAGCTGTGGGATATGGTTGAGAATGGATATGGGCAACCTGTGAAGATGGAAGAAGGAGAAACTCTGACAGCAGCTGTGGAAGAAAATATTGCAAAAGATGCTAAGGCATTGGGTCTGATCCAGAATGCAGTTTCTGATGATATTTTTCCCAGAATTGCTTTGAAGGAATCAGCCAAGGAAGCATGGGAAATCCTGCAGCAAGAATTCAGAGGAGACAAGAAGGTAAGATCTGTGAAACTTCAAGCTCTTAGGAGAGAATTTGAATACACTCGTATGCATGATGATGAATCATTGTCTGGATATGTCACTAAACTGCTTGAGCTAGTAAACCAAATAAAGGCTTATGGTGAAGAGTTAACTGAACAGAGAATTGTTCAGAAACTCTTGATTAGTTTATCCAGAGAATATGATTCCATTGCTGAGGTTATAGAGGAGACAAAAGATACAGAAACTATAGGGGTTCAAGAGGTTATAGGCTCTCTAAAATCTCATGAACAAAGGCTGCAGAGGCATAATGAGAGAGTGACTGAGAAGGCTTTCTCTAGTTTGAATGTGAGCTCTAAAGATCAGTCTAACACAGGGCAGGCAGGGGGTTCCAAATCCAAAAAGAATTGGAAATCTCAGAAAGGGAAGAAGTGGGACTCAAAGTCTGAAAATAATTTTAAAAAGGAAAGTCAGACTGAGGGAGCAAAGGTGCCTTGCAAAACCTGTGACAAATTGCACTATGGTGTCTGCTGGTTCAAAGGCAAACGTAAATGTTATAAATGTGATAGGTTTGGTCATATAGCCAAAGACTGCAAGGGAAAACCAGAAGCTGCTAACTATGCATCACACAAGGAGGAAGAAGGCAACATGTTCTATGCTTGTCATGCTGCTGCAATAGTAAAAAATAATGGTGTGTGGTATGTGGACAGTGCATGCAGCAACCACATGACTTCACAAGCATCCCTTCTAGTCAATATTGACACCAAAGTCACTGCAAAGGTAAAAATGGGCACTAGAGACTTAGTGGAAGCAACTGGAAAAGGAACTTTGGTGATTGACACTAAAGCTGGGCCTAGATATATCAAAGAGGTTATGCTTGTACCAGGATTGGATGAAAACTTACTTAGTGTAGGTCAAATGGTAGAGCATGGCTACTATCTTGTCTTTGGTGATTCTATGGTTGAAATATTTGATGACAGGTCAATGGAGAATCTGCTTGCAAAGGTTTCCATGACAGGAAACAGATGCTTCCCACTGTCATTGAAATATGCAAACTCAGTGGCTATGAAAGCAACAGTTGAAGAATCCACTTCGTGTTGGCATAGGAGGTTTGGCCATTTGAATATGCAGAGTCTGAAGTTGTTACAACAACAGGAGCTGGTCTATGGTCTGCCTGAAATTGGAAATGCAAACAGAATTTGCCAAGACTGTGCAATTGGAAAATCCCACAGAGAGGCCTTTGGCAAAGAGAAAATTTGGAGAGCTAGTTTACCTCTGGAGCTGGTTCATTCAGATGTTTGTCGTCCAATGCAGACCACATTAATAGGTGGAAACAAATATTTTTTGACTTTCATTGATGACTGCACCAGAATGTGCTGGGTGTACTTCATGCAATTCAAGTCAGAAGTTTTTAACATCTTCAAGAAATTTAAGGCTATGGTAGAATTACAAAGTGGCTACAAACTGAAGAAACTTAGGAGTGACAGAGGTGGGGAATATACCTCTGCTGAATTTCTGCAGTTTTGTGAAGAAATTGGTTTGGAAAGACAACTAACCGTGGCCTATTCACCTCAGCAAAATGGAGTTGCTGAGAGAAAGAACAGGACCATTGTTGAGATGAGCAAGACAATGATGAAAGAGAAGAAACTACCATACAAATTTTGGGGAGAGGCATTGAATACAGCTGTCTATATTCAGAATAGATGCCCCACAAAAGCTTTAGATAATGTCACTTCATTTGAAGCTTTTAGTGGAAGAAAGCCTGGGGTTAAACACTTAAGAGTGCTTGGTTCTATATGTTTCTGTCATGTGCCTAATTAGTTGAGGTCTAAGCTGGAAGATGCAGCTGTTAAGTGCATTTTTGTTGGCTATGGCAAATGTGAAAAGGGGTACAAAGTGTACAATTTGCAAACCAACAAGATCACTACATCTAGAAGTGTGATCTTTGATGAGAACTCACTATGGGATTGGGACAAGCAAATTGTTGATTCTGTCACAGTTCAGATGAGGCTTGAAGACACTTCTAGAAGTAGTGAAAAGGAGCATGAAGAAACAATGATAGACATTTCCAGTCCACCTCAAGTAACTGCAGCTGCTACAAATGTTACTTCACCAAGTGATTCTCCAAGTTCTACACCTGTAAAGCTTAGAGACATCACTGAGATTTATGCTAGATGCAATATGAGCATCATTGAGCCAGAGAATTTTGCAGAAGCATCAAAGGATAAGGCTTGGCAAAAGGCAATGGAAGCAGAAATGGAAATGATTGAGCAAAATGAGACTTGGGAACTAGTAGATAGACCAAGTGATAAACCTGTGATTGGTGTGAAATGGGTTTATAAGACCAAATTGAACCTTGATGGCTCAATACAGAAGCATAAAGCAAGGCTGGTGGTCAAAGGCTATGCACAAAAGCCTGGAATCGACTTCAATGAGACTTTTGCTCCTGTGGCCAGACTTGACACAATTAGAACTCTCATAGCTTTGGCAGCTCAAAAGGGGTGGAAATTATACCAGTTAGATGTCAAGTCTGCATTCCTAAATGGTGTGCTTAAGGAGGAAGTTTATGTAGACCAACCGGATGGATTTGTAACTACAAACTATGAAGACAAGGTGTACAAGTTGAAGAAAGCCTTGTATGGTTTGAAACAGGCTCCAAGAGCCTGGTATGAGGAAATCAATGCCTATCTTGTTAGCTGTGGTTATGTCAGAAGCACAAGTGAGGCTACATTGTATTGCAAGACTAAGGAAGACTCTGGAACTCTAATAGTCTCAATCTATGTTGATGACATTGTGTATACAGGCAGCAGTGAAGAATTAATTGATGAATTTCAAGACTGAAATGATGAGAAGGTATGAAATGACTGATTTAGGCCTTTTATATCATTTCCTTGGTATGGCAGTGATTCAAACTGAATCCTGCATTTTCATAAATCAAAAGAAGTATGCTCTGACGTTGCTGGACAAGTTTGGTTTGAAGCAATGTAAGCCAGTTAGTACTCCTCTAGTGGCAACTAAAAAATTGTGCAAAGATGATGGAAGTGATCCTGCAGATGAGAGTGAGTACAGACAGATTGTGGGTAACCTATTGTATTTGACAACTACAAGACCAGACATAATGTTTGCAGCTAGCCTATTAGCTAGATTCATGCATTGTCCAACAAAGAAACACTATGGAACGGCCAAGAGAGTGCTGAGGTATATTCAAGGCACCATTGATTTTGGTATTGAATATCAGAAAGGAAAAGAAGCCATCCTAATTGGATATTGTGACAGTGATTGGGGTGGAAGCCAAGATGACATGAGAAGCACCTCTGGCTATGCTTTCTCTTTTGGCAGTGGAGTATTTTCTTGGGCATTAGTCAAGCAACATAGTGTTGCTCTCTCCACGGCTGAGGCTGAGTATGTCAGTGCAAGTGAAGCTACTACACAAGCAATATGGTTGAGGTTTGTTCTAGAAGATTTTGGAGAATTGCAAACTGATGCAACTCCATTAATGGTTGACAACACTTCTGCCATTGCAATGACAAGAAATCCGGTTTTCCATCAGAAAACCAAGCACATCAACCGCAGGTATCATTTCATCCGAGATGCTCTACAAGATGGAGTTGTGGATTTGAGATACTGCAGGTCTGAAGAACAAGTGGCTGACATCTTCACTAAAGCTCTATCTAAAGATCGGTTTAACTATCTTAGAGGATTGCTTGGAGTTAAACCTGTTAACAATTTAGAAGGGAGTGTTGAAGGATAAATTGTTTCCAGGTTTAGTTTAGTTAGTTAGTTAGTTGGACAGGTGTATGGCTCATATGCCATCACATATTGTTGGACTAACATGTCCAGATTCATGCCAAGTGTACAGCTCACATGCTGGTACAAATGTATTGGCTGAGTCATTTTCTGTACTAGCTAAAATATATATATTGAAAGTAGGATGAGATCACACAATGAGTGTGTGCATGATTACATTCTTTTTGCCTAACAGATTCTCTCCCTCTCCTTTCTCCCTAAAACCTTTTCTCATACACTTTCTGTGCATGAACCTCTACTATTCTATAGAAACTTCAACAGTAATAACGTACCTTAACACCCGTCCAAAAAGATTCAATGTGACTATGGCACATGTTAAGTTCTAGTAGGTTCTCTGGATTGAAATGTGAGGGGAAATATTTTGAAGGATACCCAGCCCATTCAAGACTTCGTAAATTATCGGAGAGATATTCAAGATCATTAGAGAGGTTCACATTAGCAAGATTGAGAAGTCTCAGTTTCTTCATCCTTGAAAAGCATTTAGCATTCGCGTGCAACACTGGCCCAGTTTTGTCCGTGGTTATACTTTCTACTGCGTCTGTTCCCTATCAAACATGCACGGATAAAGAATAGTGAAGCTCATATAACTAACATATGAAAAGAACTGTAACTCATTTGTAAACTAAGAGTCCCCTTACTGTATTTTTGCTCAAGACATGCTTGGTCTCTTCATGGCGCCACAACCTGCTGCGATTTCCTGGCTCATCAAGACACTCTCGATTGACAATTTCACATCCCATCTCTTGGACCAACTGATGCATCCATAGAGTGACATATGAATTAGTTAACAGAGATTTCTCAATGAGGACATCTATTCCTATACCTGCACAAAAGCCGCAACTGTCTAGGATTTCTATAACTCGATCTTCTTTCTCCCTGTTAAAGAAACACGCAATGTCTAGGAAAATTTTCTTCTCCTTGTCATCTGGATCATCGTAATTTATTTGAAGTGTCCCCAAAACTATGTTACAAATACCTCTTAGTTTACCCAACGCACTGTTCCAAGCACTTACATGTCTTTCACGCAAAAAACTCCCCAAAACTTTAAGAGCTAGTGGAAGACCATCGGCATAACTCACAACACAGCTAGACAATTCAATATAGTTTTTTTTCAGGGTGGTCTTTTCCAAAGGCTTTCCAACTAAAAAGCTTAAGAGCGTCATCATGATTTAGAGGTTTGACATGAAATCTTCTCTTCACTCCATGTTCAATTAACAAATGCTCATTTCTAGTTGTAATAAGAACTCTACTCCCAGAACCAAACCACTCTTGCTTTCCAGCCAAATAATCTAAATGATCTGAGTCGGTCACATCATCGAGAATGAGAAGAACCTTTTTGTGATGAAGTAATCTTCTAATCATTGTGGATCCTTCATGAACATCAAATATGTCAATCGTTTTCATCGATATCCTTGAAAGAATTTCTCTTTGTTGGGATATTAAACCACGTTTTTGAACATTATCTTTGACATTCTCAAGAAATATGCTGAATTCAAATTCAGGAGAGATTCTCTCGCGAACAACTCTGGCAATAGTTGTTTTACCAATCCCACCCATACCCCATATCCCTATAAAGCGAACATCATCGACTCCTGCACCTAACAATAAATCAATTGAGTTCATACTTGAGTCTAATCCAACTGAGTTCTCCACAGAAGTAAACGATGTAGGATGTAATCTTTTCCATATCACATCGATTATATCTTTGATGAGCAAGGTTTCGTACCTATAACATATTAACATCAATATCAGTCATAAAGAATCAACATGCATATATGTTTTCTCTAGTTTTTATACAAATACTCTTGATCACTGAAAAGAAAAGTTGTCAGACCATATATAAAAATACTCCTGGCTTAAGGTCGAAAAAGAAGCAGCTATATTATTCATTGCATGTGCCCAAACCCCATTATGCAATAGCCAAGTAGGCCTAATATTATCCAGAATAAGAGCGCCAAAGAAAATCACCAAACTAGTCATTCTGATTTGCATGTGATCAATTTTTGTTTTAAAAAAAATATTGTTTAAAAAGTTGTTTGGTTAATAATTTCAGTTTTATGTGAAACTTAGAAATTGAAAAAAAAAAAAGATTTGGTCAAATGGTGAATTAGATATCATAGAATTAAAGTGCAAGTTACAAAGAGTTCATAGTATTTTTTGGTGAAATTTTTAAAGTTTAGGATTTTTTTTTTTTGTTAATTTTTTATTTGGAGGTCATTATGCTTGGATGTCCTCAGCTGAATGCAAGAGTCGAGGGGCCAGATCCAATTCAGGAGGTCCCAAATATCAAGTATTAGTAACTGGAGTGCAATACATGTGTAGTGATGTAAAATTGGTGAATGAAAAGTGTGTTAACTGTGATATTAAACAGTTAGTAAATCAGGTGTGCAAGGCACGTGGGTTGTTAGTAGAATTAGTTAGACAGTTAGATTAGTTATACGGGTAAGCTTTGCATAAACTGATATAAAGTGTAACAGTGCTGGTGAATGTGGTTAAGCAATACAGAAATCAGAATTTACAATTTTCTCTCTGTTTCTATTTCCTTCCCCTTCTTCTTCTTTAGATATCGTCTTCACTCCTCTCTGAATATGTTTGTTCACATGGTATCAGAGCAAGGCTTCACGTGTTGGGCTCAACGGCCACACGTGCTCCCACGTCACCCAATAAGCTAGGCTAGTTGCTCAGGGATTTAGTCAACAACCTGGTTTAGACTTTGGGGAAACATTTAGCCCTGTCGTCAGACATACGGGACCTAGCCTGGGCTTATAAGGAGTTGGGCTACTCCCCCCATTGCCAATTGGTTTTGGGGTGGAACCTCAACTTTCTTCATGGTATTAGAGGAGGAGGTGTTTATGCGTCAACCACAAGGGTATGAAGATCCTGCTCATCCAGAGTATGTGTGTAAGCTCAAGAAATCATTATATGGTCTAAAGCAAGCTCCAAGGGCTTGGAATGCTAAATTCACAGGATATCTGCCAGCACTGGGGTTCAAAATATCTCACTCTGATCCGAGTCTGTTTGTGAAACACGAAGGTTCAGATGTGATCGTGTTGCTGCTATATGTCGATGATATTATATTAACTGGCTCTAATGCAGATTTGGTACAAAATGTGGTTGATAACCTGAGTTCAGTTTTTGAAATGAAAGATATGGGTCGCCTTGCTTATTTCTTAGGATTGCAAATTGCATATCCTGCCTCAGGAGGTTTGTTTGTGAGTCAAACGAAATATGCTAAGGACCTGTTGCATAAAGCTGGAATGCAGTCGTGCAGAGCATGTTCAACTCCATGTAAACCACATAATCAAATTTTGACAGATTGTGGTGAACCGTTATCTGATCCCACCATGTTTAGAAGTGTTGTTGGGGCTTTACAGTATTTGACATTCACAAGACCTGACTTGGCCTATGCAGTAAACACAGTCTGTCAATATATGAATAATCCTACTTATGTTCATTGGTTGCTAGTCAAAAGAATCTTAAGATATGTTCAAGGCACTCTGAGCTTTGGCATCAATTTTACGAGCAGTACTAGAGTAAGTGATCCTTGGCAGTTGTCAGCATATAGTGATGCTGACTGGGCTGGGGACATCAACACAAGGAGATCTACCACAGGTTTTGTAGTGTTTTTAGGACCTAATCCCATCTCTTGGCAGTCCAAAAAGCAGGGATCAGTCTCCAGGAGCTCCACAGAGGCAGAGTATAGAGCCTTGGCAAACACTGCTGCAGATATTGCTTGGATCAGACAGGTGTTGCAGGATGTGAAATTCTTTCTACCTAATCCTCCTGTAATGTATTGTGACAATCTATCTGCCTTAGCACTTAGCTCCAATCCTGTCTACCATTCCAGGATCAAACATCTGGACATTGACTATCATTTTGTGCGAGAGAAAGTTCAGAAGAAAGACTTACTGGTACAGTATGTCCCTACAGAAGAACAAGTGGCAGATGTATTCACAAAAGGATTACATAGTCCTATATTCTCAAGACATTGTAGTCATCTTCGATTAGGAGATGTAACAGGGTAGGGAAAATGTTAACTGTGATATTAAACAGTTAGTAAATCAGGTGTGCAAGGCACGTGGGTTGTTAGTAGAATTAGTTAGACAGTTAGATTAGTTATACGGGTAAGCTTTGCATAAACTGATATAAAGTGTAACAGTGCTGGTGAATGTGGTTAAGCAATACAGAAATCAGAATTTACAATTTTCTCTCTGTTTCTATTTCCTTCCCCTTCTTCTTCTTTAGATATCGTCTTCACTCCATTAGAGCCAGTTAATATAATATCATCGACATATAGCAGCAACACGATCACATCTGAACCTTCGTGTTTCACAAACAGACTCGGATCAGAGTCTGAAAATTATATTTCACTTTTTTGAAATAGAAAATTAAATTTGTTTCCAAACATGTTTTCAGTTTTCAATAAAACTGAAAATTAAATGGATATCAAGAAACCCCTTGTAGCTAATGAATCTGGCATAATAAACCATCCCGAATCCTAACCCTTCACTAATTTCACCCCTTGGCTACAAACCCTAAACTTAATTTAATCTTGATCTTCCACTTAATTTAATTGATATCTCAATCATTTGTCTAATTAAACTTTGTGTGTATCTGAAGAACATTAAACAATTGTCCTTGGATTTAATTTTTGCGATAAAATTTATAGTAATGCTATTTGGATTTTTTTTTTTTGTCTTGCCAAAGTTTGGAAGGGAGAGAGAGGAAACACACACGCGGGTACTAGCTTAATGCTATTTGGACTTCTTTTTTTTTTTTTCTTTTTCTGCCAAAATTAGGAAGAGGAAAGGGGTAAACTCACACACATGCGTGTACAATGGTGGCTTGAACCTATAACCATTTGGGAGCACACCAAAGACTTTGGCCAATCCAACTAACACCTCATTGACATCCTATTTGGACACTCTAAATATTTTGACCACATAACTGACCACATTATGTGGCAGTTGATGTGTTTGTGCCATGTCAATTAAAATTGACACATTACTAACATTTTGTGTAACAACCCGATCTTGAATTAATATTTAATTATTAATTTATTCAAGTAAAAGATGAATTTACCACAAAAATAATTTAAGGGTTTAAAAGTTGACTTTTTGACTGGGAAAGAATTTGGGAATTTCAATTGCATCGTTGCATAGAGCATGTCGATATGAGTTCGTAGACACGTAGTGGGGTTGAATCGGAGTTATAACGAAGAAAATATTATCAAGAGACTGTGAAGGGCAAAATGATAATTTGTCAGATCAGATTTAAAAACCCCTCTCTCTCCTCCGCGTGACTCTCTCTCTCTCTCTCTCTCTCTCTCTCTCTCTCTCTCTTCGAACTACGGCCAACCGACCACGACAGCACAAGAGGCTGGTGCCAAAAGGACAGGCCCAGCTCCTCCATCCCATCTCAGCCAATCCTGGCTGCCAGCCACTACTCTTGCCACCGGAGAACTCGAAGAAATAGCCCGAATTTGACAGGATTTTCACCAGCTCGATCTCTCTCCTCCGGCTGCCATTTTCTGTGATCAAGGTATGGAATCTCATCTACTATTCGAGCTCTAGCTGATAGTTGGGTAGGATTTGATCAATTTCTAGCCTAGGTGAGTTGATTTTCAATCTAAAGTTTGGCCAGTTTTGGGATCGCAATTCCGACCACTTCCACTCATTTTTTGGGGTAGGTCCAAGAACAAAAGTGACTCCAAATGAGGTTTTACACCTATGGTAGGAATATTGGTCGACGGTTTGGAGTATTTTCGACCACTAGAATTTGATCTGCACACCCACGTGCTACCGGCGCATGTGTTAGGGCCTACAGCCTGTCATAAAATGATCCTTGTGATCTCACAAGCACGTAGGTACTATTGGATTCTAATTTGGTTAACTTTTGAACCCCTAACGGATCTCGCCTATTGTGCGATTTTCGGTTCTATATGTTCAAACCGTTGGATCGTAGTCAATTTCATATATGATGATCTAGACAGTTCCAGGATAGTATAGGATTCGACGGATCGTAAAATGAAATCCCGGATACTCCGAAAATGCCAACCCTAGGGCTAGGTTTACAGTAACAGTCCGATCGTGCGATCGTGATTCATCCGACTTTTCGATCGAGACCATCAAGACATGTGTCCTCGGAATATTGGAACCTGTAGGGAATCCCGGATTTGTGATAGGAGGTCGTGGGCCCCGCTGGTCGGGTTGACAAAGTTTAGGTGGTTTGACCCCTCGATTGACCGTGAGTCTTTCGAGGCAGTTATATCCCTTTAAAATGGTTAGAATGACTATGTAAACGAGTCCTGACCGAGTAGACTTGGTGTCTCCGAGGCTTGCGAGGATTGCGGTTCGAGTAGACTTGGTGTCTCTGAGGCTTGCGAGGATGTAATTGACAGTATTAATGGAATTGACGGATTAGGAATGGGGGTACGCCTAAGTGGAGAAGATTTCAGTTTTGAGATGTTCTTAAACTAAAATAGAGGGAGTTCAGTGTATGACATATTTATATTCAGTATATGACTGATACGAGTATTGGGAAGTTAACAAGTATTGCTTTAGAGTTGTGAATATGTTAGAGTATAACACACACATGATAATTCAGTTTGATTTGCAAAACACATGACAATATGATGAATGAATAAGATATTCAAGCACCTTATTAAATGGAAAGGACTACGTGTGGCTTGATCCCTTAGTAAAGGTACATAGGCAGCCTAATGTTACAAGGTGCAGCCACGAGTTGAAGTCTTTGAGATTGCTAATGTACTATTGATATTCTGAAAGTTTAGATGAACTTTATTAGCAGAATGATTTACCCATTTTGTTGAGGCCTGAGGCCATAATGATATGATGCTTGATTGCTTGGATATAATTAAATGCATGCTGAACGATTGAGATATATAAATGTTTGTTGACAGGTGGGAACTTTTGGGAAACGAGCAAATTACAGGGGAGACTTTGCTGAATTTTCGACTAAAGTCTAGTTGTTAGAAAATTTGTTTCTAGTTAGAAGGGCAATTTGATCATTTGTGCCAGCATTCGCTAGGTGTCGAACACGCACAGGGTTCGGCTCGGATTCCAAAGTAGAATTTTGATCGAATCCTGTCATTTTGCTTATTTCTTATAATAATAAAGTCATAAAAATAAAAAGAGTTAATTATAGTTATACTCATAGACACGGTATCAAGTCTTCGAGAAAGGTGGAGTAACTAATGTGTATTTTTGTTGTCAAGACATTTTTCATAATTAATATGTATTTGTAGTCTTCGTGTGTTTTATATTTTTAGTCTTAATTATTAAAAAAAATGAAAAAGAAGCAGAGGTGGAGGTAACTACCATATCGTAAGTGGGTTTTGAATTTTAATTTTGTTTTAATTTCTTTATTTAAATTATAAGTATTTTACAATTTTACCCTTAGAATGTTAAATATACATAACTCTGAGCAATTTAGTTAATCAAGGGTATATTTTGGATTTTTGAATGTTATACCATTATTTTATGCTTCTGCCTTTATATATACTAAGTCCCTTCGCTTATTTTTTTTAAATTTAAATTTTATTTTAGAATTAAAAAAATAATGGGTAGTTGTATTCCATAAAAATAGTACCCATTATCTGATTGTTTTTATTTTTAAATTTTTTTTAAATATGAAAAAGTATGAATTTACCATATTTTCCTCATTTAATTAATAATTTCAATTCAAAATGTTTACATTAATCAAAGGCATTTTCTAGTATTTTCACTGCCTTTTATTATATATATATATATAGAAATAGATAAATCATCATATAAAAACACGGCTACTCTTTGAAAACCTTTTAAGAAACTTTCCTTGGGAAAATAATAAAAGTGAATGTATACCAGTCCTTAGCCTTCCACCCAGAGAAATTTGCCACTTTCGCCAATGCGTCTCTCCACTCGTGCACCTTCGTTTTGTCATCCGAACTAAATCTTTCTTCCAGTTGTGTAAAGGCTTTCTCAAAATACCCCGTTTGTTTTCGTACATCAGATGGATCAACATCATAGAAAATTGGTAGCACTGCTTCTCTTGCTTCCATGAATTTAAGAATGTGTAGAAGTTCATCCAAGCACCATGTTGAGGATGCATAATTTTGTGAGAGGACAATGAGCGCAAACCTTGATCCTTCAATCGCAGCAATCAGTTCTCCAGAAATAGCTTTTCCCTTTGAAATTTTAGGGCCATCCCTGAAAGTTATGATTACTTGAGTTCTCAATGTTTCATGTAAGTGATCTGTAAAGCCCTTTCGAGTGTCATCACCTCTAAAACCGAGAAAAACATCATATTTCCAGTGAGGTATTGTAGATGGAGAAGATGTAGATGTTCTTCATGTGTACATCGCCACTGAGAACGAACTTAATTACTTAGCTGTGGCAATTTACTGAAGATTGTGATCAAATCCACTATGAGTAATCCCAAAAGTTTTGATCATTCAACAAGTCCTTTTTTCGACTGCATAGAAAATATTAAAAATGTTAAAATTAATGCACATTTGTGTCTTAAATAATATAAAAAAATCTAGAATAATGGAGAGTGAGCAAACCTACTTAGCAAAGTTGGTGAATCCAAAATACCATGGTATCAAAGTATATGCTTTAGTATAAAATAATCGAAGTACTGTAATATAATAAACTAACTGACTAAGCTATGTGGTTTAGAACTCTCCTATATATAGGCAGAGGCGGCATTGAGCAGGAGCAAGGTGAGCAATAGATCAGGGCCCCTCCGTTTCATGCAGCTGGCACTGTTCCATCCATGCAGCTGGCAGAGGACGCTTTCCTTGCGTACCATGGCTAGTACCAGACTTGGCCACGCTTAGAGCACCTCCACCACTCCACCCAAACCTTGGCAACAGCCCCCCAAGCCTAGTTTCCCCCCTCCGTCGTGCAGCCTGAAGTCCGGGCAAGCCTTGGGGTCCACTAGCCCGGGCAAGTTCAAAGAAAATTCTCAATTAGGCTGTAGCCTGACGTCGCTGACGTCACACTGAAGTCAACGGCTGAAATCAAAATTTTCTTTTCCATTGGCGCGTGAAATGCACCCAACGGGAAGATGCCACGTGGCGCTTCCCAAACGGTCCGATTGATTTTTGTCCAGAAATCGTATGAACTTTATTTTTTTGGCTAAAAAAATTGAAAAAAAATCCATTTTATTTTTAAAAAATTCTGGATTTTTTCCCTATAAATACCTAACCATTTTATTCACTTTGCACACCAAATCTTCATACAACTCTTCTTCTTCCAATATTTTTTACTCTCCACTCATATTTTTCTACTACTTTTCATCTATATCCAAAAACAAATGGCATCTTCTGTCGATGCTAGAGGCGCGTGGACAACTCAGAAAGATATTGTGTCGTGTGAGTGTTGGGTGAAAGTTAGTCATTGTCCGGTTACGGGTAATGAGATGAAGTTCTGTCATATATGGAGAAAAATTCATGGAGAATTTGCTGAAAGATTGGGTTCGCCTCGAACAGAAATGGCCTTGGCTAGTAGGTAGAAAATATTGAATAAAGAGTTAGGGAAATAGAGAGATGCCTTGGCAAAAGCAAGGGACAATATTCAAAGCGGTCAAAATCTAGGCGATGAGGTAAAATATTTATAATTGCCGTTTTATTCAATTTAATGTAACTTTTTTTTCTTGCATAATCATTTTTTTCTTGCATTTCCAACTTGTTTATATTTTCTTCCATATTCATTTTTTTTCCTTGCATTTTCAATTTGTTTATATTTTCTTGCATAATCTTTTTTTTTCCGTGTATTTCCAATTTGTTTATATTTTCTTGCATTTCCAATTATTTATTTTTAATAGATCCTACAAGCACAAATGTGGTTTGGTGCCATGGGGCAAGGCAAAAAGAGTTTCATGAGTCACCAATGTTGGGAAGTTGTGAAGAATTGTTCGAGATTCAAAATTATTTCCACTGGTCCACCGGTTGTGTTGAATGAGACACAGCTCCACGATTCACCGGCAACCGATTCGACATTGGACTCCCCAATGGTTCAAGACTCACCACTCCCACGTGTGCCAAGACCTATTGGGAGAAAGGCGGCAAAGACAAAGAGAGGGAGCACTTTGAACAATGAATGTACACAATTTTTGGAGCAAACAGCTAAGAATGGAGCACTGAGAATTAAGAGAGACTTGAAAAGAGAAGAAGCGGACAAAGCACGACATGAAGCATTTGCAATTCAAAGGCAGCATGCACAAGAACAAGACATGGATGATAGAGAGATGAAAATCATGGCCATGGATACAAGTCATATGTGTCTTGAAACAAAGTCCTATTGGAAGTTAAAACGAAGGGATGTGATGAGAAGAAAACTTTTTCATGACGACGGACCTAGCATTAAGGAGTGGTTAAATGATTAAAACCATTAGGTTGTATTGAAAGATTTTCCATATGTATTAATTTGTTGTATTGTTTCCCTTTTATTCAATAAAGAAAACATTAAATAATATGACCATTTATTAAAAATATTTTCACATCAAAACAAAGTTTAATTAAAAACAAACCTTAATTTACTGCAAACAACACACAAAACAAAGCATAATTCCAAACAGACCACACACAAAATAAAGCATAATTAAAAACAAAGCATTAATCTTGACTTTATCCACTGTGATTGCCTTCATCTCCCACAAAGTGCTCAATCAAGTCAACTTGACGTCTCTCGTGAACTTATGAAGATTGCATTTCCTGATAACGATCAATCATGGGGTTGTTGTATCGACCATCCCGAATTAACAGTTCGGGCTCCATTGGTTGTCCATTTGGTCCCATCGGCCTTTCATAAATTCTTGTCAACGCCATATTCATGGGATTGGATTTGAACACCTCTAGTGAAAGGACCCGACCCAAATTCCACTTTGGAATCTGAGTTGAACCCTGTGCGTGTCCGACACCTGGCGAATGCCGGCCACAAATGACCAAACTGCTCTTCTAAATAAAAACCTAGTTTTCTAGCAGCTAGACTTCTGCCGAAAATTTGGCAGTCTCCCCCGTAAATTGAACGTTTCTCAAAAGTCCCCACATGTCAACAAACATTTAATATGTATCTCAATCGTTCAACATGCATTTAAATATATTCAAACAATCAAACATCATAATATTCTGGCCTACGGCCTCAATAAGTCAAATAAATCATTCTGCTACAACATTCAAATCAATTCTTATAACATCTCCAGAACAGTGTTAGATTTCATAATAACTTAACTGGACTACCTTTTATTACCTGACCTTGTGGCTGCACCTTGTAACACTAAGCTGCCTACGTACCTTTACTGAAGGATCAAGCCACAAGTAGTTCTTCAAATAATCGTATCAATCATGTCCGAATATAAATATGCCAAACACTGAACTC
Organism: Prunus persica; assembly: GCF_000346465.2. Taxonomy (NCBI): domain Eukaryota; kingdom Viridiplantae; phylum Streptophyta; class Magnoliopsida; order Rosales; family Rosaceae; genus Prunus; species Prunus persica. Next base: position 4,263,011 of record NC_034015.1, read on the forward strand.
CCTTTAGTTTAGTTTAAGAATACCTCAAAACTGAAATTCTCTCCTCCTAGGCATACCCCCATTCCTGATCCGTCAATCCCATCCTCGCAAGCCTCGGAGACACCATTTCTATTCGAGCATTAATCCTCGCAGACCTCGGATATACCCCTTCTATTCGAGCCGCAATTCCCCCTCTCGCAAGTCTCGGAGATACCCCTTCTATCCGAGCCGCAATCCCCCCTCGCACATCTTGGAGATACCCCTTCTATCCAAGCCGCAATCCCCCCTCCTAGGTCTCGGAAGTCCCTAAAGGTTCTAATATGCCTAGGACACAGGTCCCGTGAGTTTGGTCTCGATCGGCGGTCAGATTGATCACGATCGCATAATCAGATGGTTACTATAAACCTAGCCCTAGGGTTGGCATTTTCGGAGTATCTGGGACTCCATTTTACGATCCTGGAATTACCTAGATCAACATATATGAAATTGACTATGATCCAACGGTTCAAACGTATCGAACCCGAAAATCGCACAATAGGCGAGATCCGTTCAGGGTTCAAACATTATCCAATTTGAGATCTGCAAAATCCTATGCGCTCGTGAGGACCAAGGAATCATTCTAGGACAAAATGTGGCCCCCACTACCCTGCTCACGCGCCGGCAGTGGGTGGGTGTGCAGATAAAATTATGGCGGCTGGAAAATCTCCAAACCGTCGGCCAAGATTTCTACCCTAGGTGTAAAACATCATTTGGAGACACTTTTGTTCTTGGACCTACCCCGAAAAGTCGATGGAGGTGGCAGGAATCGGAGGCCGAAAACTGGCAGATTTTCAATTACTTATTTACCCTTCAAAACTCAGAAATTTCTCCTATCCAACTCAACCAGCAGCTAGAGCACCTCGAGAAGATGAGAAAACACACCTAGATCGCAAGATTTGGCCATCGGAAACACCCGAATGAGCCTCCGAAAAATCTGTCCAAAACTGTCCAAAAACAGCCCGGATTCCTTCAATTTCTGGCCAGCAACGGTGGTTCCAGTGGCTGAGGTTGGTCGGGATGAGAAGAGGGAGGTGGCCCGGTTCTTTTGGGACTGGTGTCACCCAAAACGGAGGCGTGTGGGGACGGTGGTGGAGGAGAGAAGTTGGCTGCCAAAAGAGAGAAACCCAGAAAATCCCTGCTGTGTCGCAAGGAGTAAGAATAGAAATAGGGAGGCCCGGGTACTTTATCGATACTGTAGCAGTAACAAATTTTAAAATTCTCATTACGTCCTTTACGTTTCTTGACCATTCCTCCTTCGTTACAACTCAGAATCTGGCGTGCCGCATGTCTACGAACTCATTTCGACGAGCCCAACGCAACGATATAACTCAATTCCCCAAATTCTTTCCCGAACAAAAGTCAACTTTTAAACCCTTTAAAATATTCTCGAGGTAAAATTGTCTTTTACTTGAATAAATTAATAATTAAATGTTGATTAAGGATCGGGTTGTTACAAACTACCCCGTTATAAAAATTTCATCCTCGAAATTACATACCTGTCACTTGAAAAGGTGAGGGTACTGGGCTCACATCTACTACTCGAGTTCCCAAGTAAGCTCCTCCATAACTTGATATGATGGGAACTTAACGTTCCACGTTTCTTGAACCTCATCACACCCTCCAAGGGAATCATTCTAAAAATCTCACTTACCAATCGCATCTCAATATCCTCAGAGCAAATATCCACATCATATTTCTACCAATATTATGTCATTCTAAGCCTTGCCAACATCATCCCCTATATGAATATACATAAGCTCGTCGGGTTTAATATTCGCAACTTTTATAACATTCCAAAAGCTGGCCTTTGAACCTAAAAACCACTAAAATACAAACTTAGATGTTGGTACACTAGTACCTCTCTCGACATTTGTCCGCTGTCAAGAATACACAAACTTCACCCAGAATCTCTGTTGGATCAGTTGTCCCCATCAACATGTAACTCTAGGAATTACAAATTTTAACTTTTTAAGACTGTTATTTTCTTCTTTTGTTAGAATTGACAAACGATATTGCAAATATATTTCTTCGAAGGAAGTACCAGAAAAGATCACCTTTACCAAGTTATAGTCATCATACACTCCACCATGGTTATAGGCAACTTTGAATGTTGCACCCCTACTGTAGAAAACACCCTGACTGTCTACCAGATCTTTCATAGGTAACTTCCTAAAGTACTCTCTGCGCACCCCACCATGACTTGCTTATTTTAACTTCCTCTAACAAATTCACTATTTGATCGTCTGAAATCATTGTATCAATGTCATCTTTAATCATTGATGGTCAAATTTGAGTTGTTTTTGGTGGTGGAACTGCAAGAGCAGAGGCTCAATGTATTTCTTATTGACTTAGTCTCCTTTGAATACCTTTTTTGGGACTGAGCAAAGCCAAATCCTCATATATGAATCCAGTTCTGTCTATATGTATATGAGGCTTCCTATCTCTATAGATGAGATGACTATGTTCATCTTGGCGATACTCCTCAGCAATGTACTCAACTTCTCAAGAAATCAATCTACTACTAAGCCCTCTGCCTTTGGTAAGATGAGTGAAAACCTAGCCACGTAGTTAGGCACAATAGGCACAGTACATGGGTGCACAAAATGTATCAAGTTTCATGAATTTATTTGTTAGAGAACTTATACTCTCCACTCTTGTTCATATTTTCTAGGGACCCCACACGGATAAAATAACACTTCACCCACTTATTAAAACATCCTTTCGCTAAAAACCTTGAAACTGAAATTTAATCTACCATCATAGACATACCCATTATATTTCCATTAATACCTGGTTTTCGTTTTGACCCACATAACTCCGTCAATTCATTATACTACTGTCGATACCTCGTGTCATCATGGTGACACACCCTCGCAGGTCTCGGTAACACAAGGTTGACACGAGCCACCTTTCTGGCAAGATTCAGGAAATCCGCATTCCTCGCTCCCACAGTCCGGATATCCCTAAGACTCTTGGGGCAACTATCAAGTATGTTGACCTAATCAAGAGCAACTGATTTATTATGCTTGGGTACCTAGGGTGGTTTTAAGAAAATATGATTTTCCTGAAAAAGATTGGAATTTATAAACTACCTCTTAACTAACCTGAAATCTTGCTGCCATCTAATCCAACAAACTATCTCTGTCCTTATTTCCAAATTATGTAAAACATTCTCAACTCGGCAGCATATAATAAGGTATTGAACTCATGCATTCCTATTTATACATAAATTACCAAACAATAATCCTGTTGAAAAATATTGAATGTATAGTTCATCCTACCACCTATGTATACCTATTTATTTCCATCAATTTCTCGTGTCACCGTGGTGACACATCCTCGCCGACCTGAGTAACACAAGGTTGACTCGAACCACAAACCTCGCAGGATTTAGGAGACACTAGGTCAGCCTAATTCGCAATCCTCGCAAGACCCAAGGGGCACTAGGCCCACCTAAGCTGCATCCCTCGCTCCCACAGTTCAAACATCCCCAAGCCTCGTCGGGCAAAAGTCAAGCATACTGACTTAACTGAAGACAATACTTAATACACTTGGTCCATTCGATTCCCATAATCTCCTTGCCAAGCAGTTGGGCAATTCTTCCATTGGCAGTGTATACAATCGATGCTTCCAATCATTCCTGGGAAACCTCGAGCCTCGGTTTTTTGTACAAGCCTTCAGAGGTCTCTAGTCGTAAGATTGTGAAGGTACTCCCTCTTGTAGAGATTTTCTACTGCATCATAGAATCTCACCAAGCACTCTAGGATAGTTGATTTTTCCATCCGCGCAATCTCATCCACCTACTCTGCAGATGCCCCATAAGCAAGCATCCGTAAAGCAGTTGTAAGTTTTTGCTCTAGAAGAAGACCCAAAACCCCAACAGCATCATACTTCTGAACGAAGTATGTGTCACAATTGCAAATATCATGCATGATTTTTTGAAACAAATAAGGCTGGATTCTATATCTATCTCAAAAATAAGACACATGATATAACGAATTTAGGATAAAGTTATCTTCCAAGAGATTCTTACCCCGAGGCTGCCTATGTCTGTCCACGTTCGGGCCACGACGACTGTGGTGTTGCCTTGATTCATTGAGCATACACACTGCTACAACCATTTCTTCCTCCTCTTCATCGACCTCACGATCTTTTTCAGCACGCTGCGCCTGATTTCTTCCTCTTCTCGCTCTTGCCTCTCCAACACCCTCATCATGTTGGACATTGAGAGTAGAATGTGTTTTGTAAAATTTGAGAAATGAAAGAATAGAGAAGATATGGTGTGAGAGATAGGAGTTTAGGGTGCAGTTTTATAGAGGGATTTAGAAGATAGAGATGACATGTGGAGCAATTTTAGAAGGTGAAAATCTTATTTGAAATATGAAATTAGAATTTTTTAATAAATATTCGAAAATCTTATCTGACATGGGACACGTGGCACAATTTTAGAGGGTAAAAATCTTGCCAGAAATATGAGATTATAATTTTTTTTTATAATAAATATCTGAAAATCTTATCTGAATAAGACACGTGGCAACCAAAAATCTTATCTGAAATTTGATGGACACGTGACAACCGAAAAATCTTATCTGAAAATTTAATTAGAAAATTTTATCCGAAAATGTTATCTGAAATTTTAGGTGAGAATTTTATAATAAATAGTGACACGTGGCAACTGAAAATATTATCTGAAATTAATGGTTTAAGTATAAAAATAAATAAATAAGTAAATTAAAGTGAATAGTGTTTGCCCTTGCCCTTACCCTTTGGAGTGGAATCAAAAAAGGAAAGGCCGCCACTATTTACATGAATAGTGTCAAACTTGCCCTTACCTTTTGGGGTGGAGGTGCTCTTAGGCTCAACGTCTCTCAAGCCCATCAAGGTTGAATGAGGATGGTCCAGCATGGTCAACTCTTGGGTTAACAAGAATTTTATATATATATATATATGTATATATATATATAGGGTAATGATTTCCCCACTCCAATTTTATCCACTTACACTCCATTTTTAGTTATAAAATAGAGTATAAGTGGATAAAATTGGAGTGAGGAAATCACCACTATATATATATATATATATAAGTTTATAGTTTTATATATTTATTTATACTGGATCCTTTCCATTTTTTAATCTCCAAATTTAGAAAATTAGGACCCAGATAGATTAGCATTTAATTAGTTCATGAAGAATATTGAACCACCATCTCAATCCTTATTGCATTACTAATCTTATTTATAAATCATTGACTTTTTATATCGTCATGCATGCTCTGCGGTATAAATTTTTTATTGGTTAATCAGATTCTTTTCACTAAATAAATAAACTAGTTCTACAATTAATATGCTACAAAAATTCTACGAGCCAATTAATATAAAACTGAAACTTGTTGCTTGAGATGATCTTAATTAACGTGATGCATATTTGCATTATGCGCATCTACAAGGTCAGTTTGTCAATTCCCTTTCTCGTAGCCAAGGAGATTTAGAGAGAAAGAAAAAAAAGATATGTATGTTAAAATCATTTTTCGTCGTGGCTATTTTTGAAAAATAAACCGTTTCAATCCAAACAAAGTTTGTCAATTCCTTACGATTTTTTTTCAACGATCCAAACTGTCTATGTTTATTATTATTATTATTATTTTTTCAGTTTTACTATTCTCATTATGATTTTCATCTGTTTTAAGATTTTGTTATCTTATTTCGGGGGGTTTTTTTAAAAAAAAAGGGGAGGAGGATTTGTGAATTCCAATTAATTATAAGACCACTGAAATTGAGATGTCAACATCGATTTGGTTCCCTCTCTCCCATCCACCTTATCAGCGCCATTGATACAAAGTTTTTCAAAATTGAATTATGAGTTAACAACCTTCTCTCTAACCTTCTCCTCATGACATGTGTCATTATCCTTACACTTAAAACAATGTAATTAATGCATCACACAAACTCATTTTTATTTTTCAAATTTATCTTTATTGAATATATTGGTTTTTTTACAACTTTATTACCACCTTATTAAAAAATATATAAATAAGAAAACGAGAATTTTATTTATTTATTTTAAAAAGTGTCTTCTTCTTTTTCTTTTTCAAAGAGAACGTTTTTTTTTTCCCAACAAAAATGACAATAAACATAAATATTAATAACAATAAACATATCCTAAGAAAAAAACAAAACAGTAAAACATAAATAAAAATAAACATATAAGAAGCAAAAAAAGCAAAAACAAAAACAAAAAAAAAAAGAAGAATAGTAAACATAAATGAAAAGAAGCAAAAGAAGCAAAATATTAAACGGACATTAATAACAATAAACATATCAGTAAAAGAAGCAAAATCTGTTTTCTAGAAGGAAAAAAAAAGGGACATTAGACACGTTTAAAGTAAAAAAGGTGATAAGAAATGAAGTTTTAAAAAGATTAATTTCTTTTAAAACAACAAATTCAATATATTTAATAAGAGTAAATTTGAAAAATAAAAATTAGTTTATGTAATACATTAATGACATTGTTTTAAGTATAAAGAAAGTGACACATGTCATGAGTTAAATGGAGAAGGTACAAAAGAGAAGGTTAGAGAGAAGGTTGCTAGCATTCCCTTTATCTATTACCATCATAATAACTCCACGGGCCGATGATTTTAAAAATTATTTAAAAATAATCTTCATGCACTTCTCTTCAATAGGAATGTAGAGAGAGAAAAAAAATTGATTAAAGAATAACTATTTTGAATTTTTTATTATAAAAATAATTATTCAAAATTGATTATAAAATAAAAAGATAATGTGGGGACAGATGTCAAGACAATAGTGTGTTAGCCCAAATGCAACGTGTGATGTGAGTGAGTGAGTTGCTAAATATTAAAAAAAAAAAAAAAAAAATTAAAGCCGCTAGCGGATTAGGTGCTAGATTTGACGACCACGTATTTTCTACTCTAGATAACATTCATAGTACCTGACCCAAACAAAAAACATTTTCTTTTTAAAAATCTCAACATACCTACTATACCAAGCAACATACTTAAAGTAATTTTTATTTATATTTTTGGTAAAAAGTTAATACCTCTTTACCAACCCTGATGTAAATACATTCAATTCACCTACCTAGATTTACTAGGTACCTTCCACCTACCTCATTTCCTTTTCTAGCCGACAACGTGACACATCATTTTTCCCCTTTACCTTTTCCTACCTAAAATCTTACATAACAGAAATGACGTATGACATGTAAAAAGTTAGAGCCAAAATTTTAATGTTTATGGGTCAAAATGTAAAACACACAATTTAATTATACAATCCTTTTTGGCTATTGTGATAATGACAAATTTTGGATGGGGAGGGAGGACAAGACGACTTTTGGCCTAGGCCCGACTATGCCGCTACCCAATACATGACATCTATTATGTTGCGTGACACAATGAATGGCAGACATTAAAACATGCGTCAACTACATAAGAAAAAAGAGCCAAAGTTAGGCAATTCCCACGAAAACAAAACATTAAGGTCCTTTTAAGTTTGTAAAGGGCAAAGCTTTTGATCATTGACAATCGCTTAGTTCGGCCGTAAGAGAATCTATAAAGCCAAAACACTACCACTCATAAAAGTCTAAAAAGAGACATTGCACCGCTTAGGCTTAACCAAACATGTTTTTCCACTTTGGAAAAACCAAGAAACTCACCCCAAAAAACAATAAATGAAAAATATATACATTTTGCTGCTCAAACCCACCGGGTTTGTCCTGGTTTTGTTTTTTTTCCTTTTTGTTAATAAATTCATTTTTAAATTACAAACCAAAAAAAAAAAATCCTAAATATGCCATCGCATCTTAATCCTTGAAGATGACGTCATTGGCCATACTCATCAACGGTCCAATCGCATCCGGCGGGAACTTCCTTGCGAATAGAAATGGGTCTCGCCGTTCTGTCAAGGACCAAGCAGAACCGTTGCCGCTCTCCTTCTCGTCACCGTATTTTGGCCTATCATTTCTCAAGGTGGTGATCAAATGGGGCCCCAAGTCGGAGGCCTTATACGTTCGGGGGTGGCCATCGAATCTCCCGCGCCAATCCACATGCGTGAGGGTAGCGGGCACGCACCCGCCTGGTTCTCTCATGTTCAGGAGGGTAGGAAAGTAATTTTCCTCCGGGTAACACGTGTCCCAACGCTGGCACGGTAGCTTGAACTTGGACCAGAGCCGGTGGTCACCCACAACCACCCTCGCATGCTTCCGCTTCAGGATCCAGAATTGGGACCCGATCCGAAACTCCTCCAGCTTCACCTGTGGCAACATTGCGTCCTCCCCACGCGCCGCCCACCTGTCGTACGCCCCGATCTCGTTGTCTAGAATCTCGATGAAGCTCTTCTTCGATCGAGCGAGGGTTTGGTACGTGAAGTTGAAGGACCGGATGGGGATACAAGAAGGAGAGAGAAGCGCGAACATGGCATTCTTGGGGTCATCAAGGAGGGCGTGGGCGAGCAAACGACGAGTCGCGGAGATGAGAGTGGAGGTGAATCGCTGGGCGGGTTGGGAGGGGATGACCCGGTGGGCGAAGATGCCAGAAAACGGCGGGTCGTAGGGGAATCTCGGGTCAGCGTGGACATATATAGAGAAATGGGTTTTGGGGGTTTGGTTGAAGAAGCATTCCCAGAGAGGTGAGAAGGGAAGAGGGGTGGTGGTTAGGAAGAGGAAGGCGATTTTGGGATGATCGGAGCGAGGCGGGCGGGACTTAACACGGGCGGCGAGGTGGAAGAGCGAGTCGTCATCTAATGGGAGGGATTTTGGCAGTGAAATTAGGTTGATTTTTTGGTAGGTTTTGGTGAGTTTTAGGGATTGGGAGATTTGGGTGGGGATGGTGGTGGTTATGGTGGTGGTTGGGCTTGTGATGGTGAAGATTATGGTGAGAGGCAAACAGAGAAGAACGGCGCAAATGAGAGAAAATGGCGTTGGGGAGAGCATAGTTTTGTGGTTGAGAGAGAGAGAGAGAGACAGCGATTGGTATTTTTAGTGGAAAATGGAGAGTGAGATTTGGTGGAAGAAGATGAGGAGCATGGTGATTTACGGCGGGGATAAGATTGATGACAACCTAAAAGCGCTTTTTATTTTTAAATTACTTTTTAACTTATTTTAAAAATAATTTGTTGTCTTTTGTTTGGAGGATATAAAGGGGATTTAATGCTAAATAACCTGGTTGGTGAAGAGGTATTAATTTTTTTACCGAAAATATAAATAAAAATTACTTTAAGTATGTTGCTTGGTATAGTAGGTATGTTGAGATTATTTTTAAAAAATATTTTTTTGTTAGGGTCAGGTACTGTGAATGTTATCTGGAGCAAAAAACACGTGGTCGTCAAATCTAGCGCCTAGTCCGCTAGCGGCTTTAATATATATATATTTTTAATATTTAGCAACTCACTCACTCACATCACACGTTGCATTTGGGCTAACGCACTTTTGTCTTGACATCTGTCCCCACATTCTCTTTTTATTTTATAATCAATTTCGAATAATTATTTTTATAATACAAAATTCAAAATAGTTAATCTTTAATCATTTTTTTTTTCTCTATGTTCCTATTGAAGAGAAGTGCATGAAGATTATTTTTAAATAATTTTTAAAATCATCGGCCCGTGGAGTTATTATGATGGTAATAGATAAAGGGAAATGCTAGCAACCTTCTCTCTACCCTTCTCTTTTGGACCTTCTCCATTTAACTCATGACATGTGTCACTTTGTTTATATTTAAAACAATGTCATTAATGTATCACATAAACTAATTTATATTTTCCAAATTTACTCTTATTAAATATATTGAATTTTTTTTTACAAGAAATTAGTCTTTTTAAAACTTCATTTCTTATCACCTTTTTTTCTTTAAACGTGTTTAATGTCCCTTTTTTTTCTTCTTCTTCTAGAAGACATATTTTGCTTCTTTTACTGATACGTTTATTGTTATTAATGTCCGTTTAATATTTTGCTTCTTTTCATTTATGTTTATTGTTCTTTTTTTTTTCTTTTGCTTCTTATAATATTTATGTTATCTTTATTATTATTTATGTTTTACTGTTTTGTTTTTTTTTCTTCTAATATGTTTATTGTTATTAATATTTATGTGTATTGTCATTTTTGTTGTGGGAAAAAAAAAACAAATGTTCTCTTTGAAAAAAAAAAAGAAGAAGACACTTTTAAAAATAAATAAATAAAATTTTCGTTTTTTTTATTTACATATTTTTTAATATGGTGGTAATAAAGTTATAAAAAAAACCAACACATTCAATAAGGATAAATTTGGAAAACAAAAATTAGCTTGTGTGATGCATTAATGACATTGTTTTAAGTGTAAGGATAATAACACATGTCATGAGGAAAATGGAGAAAGTCCAAAAGAGAACGTTAGAGAGAAGGTTGCTTGCATTCCCTCTAATTTCAGTATGGATCATAAATGCATGCTTGCTTTCTTTTTTCTGATGCGATATGTGTGCTTTCATTTTTTTGATGCAATATGCCTGCTTTCTGTTCCACAGCATTTGCTAGCTTCTTGAATTAGGTCACATGTGGCCGGATACAACAAGATATCATACATTGCTGGAGAGAGACATGACACAATTTTGGGTCATTAATAAATAATGTATGTATATTTTACTAAGAAGATAAGTAAAAATAAATAAATGTTTCTGCATAAAAATTTAAAAATGTGTTTTTTTAGAGAATAGGTATATTTAATTTTTTTAAATAATAGGTACATTAGTTTATTCTAAATTTGATTATTTAAGAAATACGACCAAAAAATATTTATTAAAAAAATAAATAACTTACCCTAAAAAATTCCTAAATTTAAGCCAATTTAAAACACCATTTGAATCTTAAAAACTTAATGAAATGGATAGTGGCCAAGTAAATATGTTGAAAGTATATTCAACAAGATAAATGGACAAACAACAATTGCCAAGACAACTCAAATTTTAAGGAGGTGTATTTTAAGGATCCGTAAGTTACAATAAATAAAACTGTAAGCTTCATTAGGTAACTTGCTAAGTTGAATCTTAGTCATTCAGTTTTTCTTATAAAAATTGAATTTTATTTATAAAAAAGTAAATTGATGGGTGCAGGTAAGAAAAATTAATTTGAAGGGGAAAAATCAAATTTACTATTTAAAAAAACGTTGATTGTGTGAGTCTCACACCACATCTGAGAGTAAAAGCTTTGTCTAATAATTTAAATAAATTTGAGTCTCCTCATTCATCATCAATTAGTTTTGGATCAAATGTTACATTCTAATATGGTATAGAGTCAAATTATTCCCATATTGGGTATAATAGTCACAAATGCTCCCATGTCCCCCGACATATCTTGTCTAGGTGTTTGAGTGTGAATTTCACATTAGAGAATGAAAACATTACCAAATAATTGAAATGTCTTGAGTCTATTCATCTAATGTCAATTGATTGTATATTGCATACTTGCATTTTAATTATAAAAAAAATCTTATCCTATCAACCAATTTTGATAGGACCCAACCCAAATTCCACTTTGGAATCTGAGCCGAACCCTGTGCATTTTCGACACCTGGCAGGTGCCAAGCACACTTGACGAAATTGCTCTTCTAACTAAAATTCAAAATTTCTTTTTAGGTTTGACTTCTGCCTAAAATTCGACAGAGTCCCCTCTGTAAATTGCTCGTTTTCCAAAAATTTACACATGGACGAAAAAATTTCATATCCACAAACATTCAGCATGCACAATAGGACACACACAACCAACAACAAATCTTTATGGCTTCAGGCCTTAAAGAAAACCCTAGGGCAATTTCAGAGCAATACTAATCAATTTAATTTACAGGAATAGTTCGATTACAATGAATCGTGGTGATGATCGCTTGGTGGTGGTGCTTTGGTACACGGCTACTGCCTGGGGGTGCAAAACATTTAAAAATGTGAGTGGACAAAAGAAAGTTTTGAAAAATATAATATCAAAATACTAACCCCACTGTTAAAACATTTGAAAATTCATTTATATCCATGTTCTATATTCGTACAAAAAGCAAGCATGGATATCTATATGCATATAACCGATCATACATTCAGTCAAATCATCAAAACCAATTAAAAGCATTGTAAAGAAACAATTCCTTTCCCCCTAGGCGTACCTATAATAAAACTGTCAATTCCATGATTTTATATTTATTTTCCACATTATCCATCAATTCCAAGTGTCATATAAGCGACACATCCTCTCAGGCGGTGGTAACACAAAGTCAACTGGAGCCGCGTTCCTCGCAAGACTCAAGGACACTTGGTCAACCTGAGTCGCATTCCTCGCTTCTCAGTATTCGGATATCCCTCAGACTAGCGGAGCAACTGTCACACGCACGCTGACTCAACGAAAGGCAACAAGGATGTCTGTGGAGATCATTATAACCGAAGGCAACAATTTATCCGAAGGCAACATTTTGGGTACCTATGGTTGTTTAAAAACCTTGAAAAAATTATAATTCTATTTCTCATTAAATCCTTAAATCCTGTTATCATTTCCTTTTCTACCTTTCAAACCATTCACGTTTACACATAAACAGAATTAAATAAAAACATTTGGATTCAAACTCATTGCTTGGAAAGCAAAACCATAAATAATTCATTCTAGAGAAATAATAAAAATTTTACTGCACAAAATTCATTTATAAAAGAAAAGTCCACTCACTGAGCATCTGAGCTAATTTGACCCTTCGAGGGTCCTTCCCGTGGGTTCAATGAAGCTCGAGTACCTATTTAAGCAATTAAAATATTTAATTAATAAAATAGCTCAACCACAATTATTTAATCAAAACCTTGTCCCCTGACCTCAAAAGTGCGTGTACGTAACTTAAGAAGGTTCCTAGGCCCATTTTCAACATTTCTAACAGGTGGAATGGTCTGAAAACACTCAAGATTGAATACGCGATTAATTTCCCCTAATGGTCAAACCGGTACACTGTGGGGTCCACGACCTCCTATTACCAATCCGAGAGTTCCTATAGGTTCAACACACTTTACTAAACATGCTTTGCAAGTTTGGTCCGAATCAAACGGTCGAATCGCTTATGATCGCACAATCGTACGGTTACCGTTTACCTAAACTTTGAATTATTGAATTGGAGTATCCAGGACTCCGATTCTCGATCCACGAATTTCTACACGATGCTAGAGGTGCCTAGATCAACATATTTGAGAATGAAGTAATGTGCGATATCCGATCGACAGTCAAATGATAATCAAAATGAAATCCGAGCATACCTTCTGGCTCAGGATGACGTGGGGATCATTTTAGGACCAAAGCCCAACATTGACACCCGCTGACGCGCACCACCACCAATGGGTGTGTAGAGCCATTTTTCGACGATCAGAAAACTCCAAATCGCTAGCCAATATTCATACCTGAAGATCAAGCACATCAAGGGGAGTAACTTTATACCTTTGCTTGAAGATCAATTCAACCATTAAAACCCTCGAACGAACGATTTTGTCTTTGAAAAACCTAGAAAGTTTTGGGTTTGGATTTGAAAATTTCTACTTGAAATTGGGTCGGGTCTTTGAGGGAAATCACATAGGGAAGGTAGGGGAGTGTTTTGGAAGTGATTTGGTGGCGGGTGATGGTCGGAGTTGGCCAGAATAGGTGTCGGTGGCCACTGTTTGAAACAGCCCATTTTTCGGCTCACTTTGGCTCGAATTTTGGGTTTAATTCCTTGGATTTGAGGGCTGGAAATTGGTATGGATGTGTAGAGGAGAGAAAGACGAAGAAAATGGGACCAAAATTATAGCCGGAGACAGCCAGACGTGGCCAGAAATGCGGCCAGATGCCACTGACATTGCGACTGGTTGAACGGAAGAGAGAGAGAGAGAGAGAGTGAGGTTTCGCGTGAGATGAGAGAGAAAGGGAGATATGGTTTTTTTTAAAAAACTGACTTCAAAATAATTACGATTGTGCCACTGGAATTCTTTTGATCGTAACTTCTTCAATATAACTCCAATTTGAGCCCACTATGTCTCTATGGACTCATCTCGACGCTCTAAGCAATAATACTACTAAAATCCCTAGATTCCTTCCGGAACAAAAAGTCAACTTTTAACCCATTAAAATATTCTCGGGGTAAAATTGTCTTTTACTTGAATAAATTAATAATTAAATATTAATTTAGGATCAGGTTATTACAATCTACCCCCCTTATAAAAATTTCGTCCTCGAAATTTCATACCTATCACTCAAAGAGATAAGGGTACTGGGCCGGCATCTGCTCATCGGGTTCCCAAGTGACCTCCTCCACAGCGTGACTCCTCCACAGAACTTTCACAAGTGGAATTTCTCTAGAATGTAATACTTGTATCTTCCAATCCAAAATCTGAACGGGTTGCTCCACATTACTCAAATCATCCTTCAATTCTATTGGTTGCGACTCTAGAATATGAGAAGGATATGAAATATACTTTTGGAGCATGGAAACGTGGAATATGTTGTGTAAGCGAGAAAGTTTCCAAGGTAAAGCAAGTCTATAGGCTACTGGGCCCACACGCTCCAAAATCTCGTATGACTCGATGTAATGAGGGCTTAACTTTCCCCGCTTTCCAAATCTCACTACACCTTTCCACGGCGACAACTTTAAGAATACCCCGTCACCAACCTCAAACTGAAGATCCTTCCTTGAGTCTTTCTCTGATCAATTTGACCTTCTCCTTTGTTGCCTTAATATCTTCTGATACTTCCAATCTCTGCTCACCTAATTTAATAAATTGGAGTCATACATTGTCATCCATACAAGGCATCGTAGGGCGACGTCCCGATGCTTGATTGATAACTATTATTATATGCAAACTCCATGAGAGGTAGTTTATCATTCCCATCTCCCCGAAACTGTAGCGCACAAGCTCTTAACATATCTTCCAAGGTTTGAATCGTTCTTTTCGACTGTCCATCAGTCTGGGGATGAAATCCAGTACTCAACTACAATTGAGTCCCAAAAGCTTCATGTAACTTTGTCCAAAAATGGGACGTAAATCGAGGATCTCTATCTGACACAATAGATACTAGTACCCCATGCAATCTTACAATTTCAGCAATAAAGATTTTGGCCAATTTATTCAGAGTATAAGTTGCTTTCACCGGCAGAAAATGAGCAGACTTGGTGGGTCGATCCAGTATTACCCAAAGTCCATCATGATTGCTCCATGTCCGAGGAAGTTTGAACACAAAGTCCATAGTAATGTGCTCCCACTTCCACTCAGGAATCGGAAGTAGTTGCAGCAACCCCGTTGGTTTTTGCCGTTCTACCTTGACCTGCTAACAAATCAAACATTTACTTACATATTATGCTATTCCCTTCTTCATGAAAGGCCACCAATAATGCTCCCTCAGGGTATAGTACATCTTTGTACTGCCAGGATGCATGGCGAAGGCCGAACAATGAGCCTCCTCAAGAATTTCCCTCTTTAGAGCTTCATCCCCAGGTACATACAATCTTGTTCCTACCATCAAAGATCTATCTTTCCTCACCGAATAATCTATTCTTGTACCATTCTCGACTTCCAACCTTAATGTGCAGATTAACGGATCATGCATTTGGGCTTCGATAATTCGTTCAACCAACACCGGTCTTTCGTAGAGAGCAGCAAGTAAAGCTCCCTGATCATCCAGACTTAACCTAACTCTAGACTCCTCAACTCCACCAACAATGGAAGATACTTCCCTCGGAGATAAGCCAAGGATAGAGATGACTTCCTACTAAGAGCATCAACCACAACATTAGCTCTCCCAGGATGATGTTCAATGATGCAGTCATAGTCCTTTATCAATTCTAACCACCTCATTTGTCTTAAATTCAATTCCTTCTGGGTGAACAAATATTTTAAACTTCATGATCCGTAAAAATTTGACACATTTCCCCATATAGATAATGTCGCCAAATCTTTAGGCCGAACACCACTGCAGCAAACTCCAAATCATGAGTAAGATAATTCAACTCATGCTTCTTGAGTTGCCTAGAAGCATAAGCAATAACCTTACCATGTTGTATCAACACACAACCTAACCCATGTCGTGATGCATCACTGTAGATAACAAAGTTTCCACTATCATTAGGGGAGTGTCAATACCGGAGCAGTTGTCAACCTGGTTTTGAGTTCATTGAAGCTTTCTTCACATTTGTTCGTCCATTCAAACCTAACTCCTTTTCTTGTCAAACAAGTGAGATGTGTCGCTATAGTAGAGAAACCCTCCACAAAGCGACAACAATACCCAGCTAGCCCAAGAAAACTTCGTACCTTAGTGACATTAGTTGGTCGTGGCCAATTTACCATTGCTTTCGCCTTTTGGGGATCCACATAAATACGTTCTGCAGAAATCACGTGCCCCAACAAACTCACTCTGTCTAACCAGAACTGACATTTGCTGAACTTTGCATACAACTGCCTCCTCCTTAAAGTTCTTAGCACAATTTCGAAGTGCTTCATATGCTCCTTTTGATTTTTAGAATACACAAGAATGTCATCTATGAATACAATCACAAAGCGATCCAAGTAACGTTGGAACACTCTGTTCATGAGATCCATAAATGTTGTTGGCGCATTAGTCAGCCCAAAAGGCATCACTTAAAACTCATAATGGCCATACCTTGTCCGAAAAACAGTCTTAGGTACATCATCTTCCCTGATCCACAATAGATGATAGCTTGATCTCAAATCAATCTTAGAAAACACTTTAGCACCCTTCAACTGATCAAACAAGTCGTCAATGTGAGGCAATGGATATCTGTTCTGCATGGTGACCTTATTCAACTGTCTATAATCAATGCACAACTTCATGGTGCTATCCTTCTTATTCACGAACAGTACTGGTGCACCCCAAGGAGAAAAACTAGATTGGATGAAACCCTTGTCCACCAACTCCTGCAACTGAGTTTTCAACTCTCTCAATTATGCTGGTGCCATTCTATACGATGCCTTAGAAATAAGATTTGTTCCTGGGATAAGTTCAATAGTGAATTCAATCTCCCGCTCCAGACATAATCCAGGAAGATCTTCTAGGAACACATCCAGAAACTCTCGTACCACAGGAATATCTTCCAACCGCAATCCATTACCCCGTGTATCAATCACATGAGCCAAGTATCTTGAGCATCCCTTTCTAAGTAACTATCTCGCCATCATGGCTAAATTGAGGCAAGATGGAAGAACTCTATGCTCCCCGTAGAAAGTCACCTCAGGTCCTCCAAGACTACGAAATACGACCTCCTTCCGAAAATAGTCAATCGAAGCATCATGCTTGGCTAACCAATCCATACCTAGAATGACGTCTAAATCGACAATATCCGAAGGACCTTTAGGAATACATCCCCTACTATAACTGAATTATTTCTGTAAACCGTACCAGCCATAAAAACATCTGCCGTGGGTACAAAAATAGCAAGCTCCTCACGCAGGGCAACGAGTCTCACATCAGCGTTATGGGCAAAACTATGTTTAACAAAAGAATATGTAGCCCCGGGGTCAATCAAGACATGTGCAGGAATTCCGAAGGCTGGTAACATACCTATGATGACGTTTGGTGAAGCATGTCCCTCTTGCTAAGTCATATTATAGACCCGGCCGGTTGCTCTAGAACGTCCATCACGTCCCCTCTGTTGACTTCCTCCTCTGCTAGCCGTACTAGTCTGGGGCCCACTGGATGAGGCTTCCACAAACTGAGACGTATCCTGCACTTGGCTTTGTACACCACTCCCCTGGGTAGGCCTAGCAGTGATTTCTCTACCTTGCAGTAGCATCGGGCACTCCCTCCCAAAATGCCCCAACTGTCAACAATTATAACACCCAGAGGTACCCTACTGACAAGGCCCAATATGATATCTATTGCACAAGGCATACTGGGGGCCATTTCTTCCACTATATACGTTCTGCAATTGTCTCCCAGAGCCTCTAGTTGTACCACCATCATAACAGGGTCTAGGACTACCACTCTGATTAGATCCACCACTGGAACTAACCCCAGCTCAAAAACCTTCATAACTTCGGCCACTAGACAATCTGAAGCTGAAGCTACCCCTCTTGGATGACCCCTGACTGGGACCACCCATATCATACTGACACTAGTGGGAATCACCTCGTCCCCGTACCATCATCTAGCTGCTCTCAATCAACGAAGCAGACATTACCAGGTCACCAAAATTTACCAGACGTTGTCCCACCAGAATATCACGGATGGATGCCTTCAAGCCCCTAGTAAATAGTTGACACTTCTTTCTCTCGTCTGCTACCAGTGGTGCGCAATACTTGGACAACTCATTAAATTTCTTTTCATATTCTAGCACCGTCATGCTGCCCTATTCAAGCTGAAGGAACTCCTCCATCTTCATGTTTTTATAAGCTAGAGTTTAGAACTGCTAATCAAATACAGTCTGAAATACTTGCCATGTGATGGCCGACGGGTCCTGATACCGTCTTCTTACTGATTCCCACTAGTACCTCACATTTCTGGAAAGAAAGAAGGGAGCCAACACCACTTAGCGCTCATGTGGAATGTCCATCACATTCATAATTCTTTCCATTTTCTCGATCCATTCTTCAACTATAGCGGGGTCAACATCACCATTAAACTCCACTGCCCCTATCCTTCTAGCCTGATCCGCATAAGTCAAAGTTGCATCCCTAGTATGCCCAGTCTGAGATAAGGCCTAAGTCAACAACTCTAATGTTTGTTGAAAATTTGGGTCAACTGGTAGCGTGACCATTGCTGGTATTGCCCTTGTCGGATCTCCTACAAATGATTGCTCAACCTGTTCCGGTGCCGGACCCGGAATAGGGTAGTCCTCCGGCTCAGGAGGGGGATCCTGTCCCCAAAGTTGAGACGACTGACGAGTCCTTCTATGAGTCCCACCACGATTAGGGCCCTATTATTCTGTCACAAGAAACATGAATTTATCTAAACATGAATTCATATAAGGCGCGAAGTCTACAGGAATTTAAACTTAATGCTCTGATACCAAGTTGACAGGACCCAACCCAAATTCCACTTTGGAATCTGAACTGAACCTTGTGCGTGTCTGACACCTGGCAAGTGCCTAGCACACTTGACCAAATTGTCCTTCTAACTAAAATTCAAATTTTCTTTTTAGCTTTGACTTTTGAAGAAAATTCAGCAGAGTCTCCTCTAGAAATTACAAGAATAGTTCAATTACAGTAGAAACCCTACATAGAGAGAAAAGGATGAATGGTGGTGATGATCGCCTGGTGGTGGTGCTCTAGTACATGACTACTGCCTAGGGGCGCAAAATATTTAAAAATGTGAGTGGACAAAAGAAAGTTTTAGAAAATATAATATCAACATACTAACCCCATTGTTAAAAAATTTGAAAATTCATTTATATCCATGTTCTATATTCGTACAAAAATCAAGCATGCATATCTACAGATCAAGCACAACAAGGGGAACAATTTTCTAGAGATCAGAAAACTCTAAACCGCCTGCCAATATTCATACCTATAGATCAAGCACATCAAGGGGAGTAACTTTAAACCTTTGATTGAAGATCAATTCCACCGTTAAAGCCCTCAAACAAACGATTTTGTCTTTGAAAAACCTAGAAAGATTTGGGTTTGGATTTGACAATTTCTACTTGAATTTGAGGGCTGGAAATTGGTATGGATGCATAGAGGAGATAGAGAAAAAGAAAATGGGACCAAAATCATAGCCGAAGACGGCCGGACATGGCCAAAAACGCCGCCGGAGCCATTGACTTCACAGCTGGCTGAACGGAAGAGAGAGAGAGAGTGAGGTTTCACGTGAGAGGAGAGAGAAAGAGAGATCTGGTTTTTTTTTTAAAAAAAAAAAAACTGACTTCGAAATAATTACAATTGTGCCACTGGACTTCTTTTGATCGTAACTTCTTCAATATAACTCCGATTTAAGCCCACTACATGTCTTTAGAATCATCTCAATGTGCTCTACGCACCGGTACTACTAAAACCCCCAGATTCCTTTCCGAAAAAAAGTTAACTTTTAACCCATTAAAATATATATTCTCGACGTAAAATTGTCTTTTACTTGAATAAATTAATAATTAAATATTAATTTAGGATTTGGTATTACAAATTGTGCACTAAGGGAGGTTTAGTAGATGCACATTTTAGATAAATTCTGAAATAAATTGTAGGATCATCAATCACATATAAAATCGAATTCTTAACTAAAAAGTGGGAGAGTTTTTTTAGTTGTTTTGGTAGGGCATCAATTATTCTTTTTTCTTCAATTAAAAAACCTCCATTGTAGTTAAAATTGTTAAAATCTAAAAATATGAGAGAATGGTATGAGAGAATAGAGACAGAGAACTACAAAGCAATTTTCTGGTTTCTCCCACTTGATTACTTTGTATAACTTACAGAGGAATTTATACAAGAAGCAGGCTTGCTAACGAAGCTCAATATTAATTACAAGTAGGTAGATTGCAGTTGGTCTTGAGCTCCTAGTCCTTGAGCCCCTAATCCTGGAGATTGCAGCAGCCTCCTAAAGTCAGGCCAACCTCATTAATAAGCCAACCTACAGCTAGTCTAGTTAACACTCTCTACCCACCCTCCCAAGTTGGTGCATAGATATCGCCAATGCCCAACTTCACCAATGAGTTGTCGAATACTTTACTAGAAACTATCTTTGTTAATATATCAGCCAACTGGTCTTCTGACTTGACAAACGGGAGCTGAATTTCTTTGGCCTCAAGTTTCTGCTTAATGAAATGTCAATCCAATTCAACATGTTTAGTGTGATCATGTTGAACTAGATTGTGTGCAATGGATATTGTGGCCTTGTTGTCACACTGCAAGTGCATTTCTGACGTAGGAGCATATCCAATTTCTGTAAGTAATTTCTTTAACTAAAGGAGTTCGCAAATTCCTTTGGTCGTACTTATGAATTCGACTTCTCCACTAGATAAGGCAACTACAATCTATTTCTTACTTCTCCAAGTAACCTAAAGTTGATCGTTTATCAGTAACATTCCCCGCCCAATCTGCATCTATATATCCACTAATATAATGATAATCATTTTTAGAGAACATAAGTCTTTTTCTTGGTGCCGACTTTAAATATTTGAGAATTCAAAGAACCACATTTATATGTTCTTCACTTGGACAATCCATAAACTGACTAACAACACTCATAGCTTACGCGATGTCAGGTCAGGTATGACAAGTAGATCAATCGCCCTACAAATCTTTGATATCTTTCTTTGTTATTGGGTACTTGATCAGGATACTTCCCAAGATGGTGATTTTGGACGATTGGAGTGTCCATTAGTTTGCAATCTAGCATTCCTGTTTCTGCCAACAAATCCAGAACATACTTTCTTTGGGAGAGAAATATGCCTTGCTTCGATTGAGCAACTTCAATGCCCAAGAAGTACTGGAGTCCACCAAGGTTCCTCATTTCAAACTCTTTTGTCAAACAGTCTTGCAGCTGAGAAATTTCCTGCTTATCATTTCCAGTAATAATCATATCATCATCATAGTTTATTAGAGCCGTTACCTTTCCCTCCTGGTGTTTTAAGAATAGAGTATGGTTGGAGTTAGTCTGCTTAAAACCATGGTTCTTCATTGCCAAGGTGAATCGCCCACACCATGCCAGGGGAGATTGCTTCAATCCATACAATGCCTTTCATAATCTGTAAACCACACTAGCATAAGAAGATGTAGCATATCCAGGTGGAATATCCATGTATACTTCTTCTATGAGTTTTCCATGCAAAAGGCATTCTTCACATCGAACTAGTGGAGAGGCCAATCAAGATTTGTTGCAATGGACAATAGTACTCTAAAGGTGTTAAGTTTTGAAACAAGGGCAAGGGTTTCTACATAGTTAATACCATAAGTCTCTGTGTATCTTTTTGCCACAAGTCTTGCTTTGTAGCGTTTAATAGACCCATCAGCATTGTATTTCACAATGAACACCCATTTGCACCCAGTAGTCCCTCTTCCCTTGAGGTAATTTTTCCAGCGTCCATGTCTGATTTTTCTCTAGAGCCTTCATCTCCTATTTCATTGCTAGAACCCATTCCGGATCCTTCAATGCTTCAGTCACTTTGGTTGGAATGTGAATAGCAGATAACTCATGTACACGGCCCTTGAGAGGTTCTGACAATTCTTCAGTAGACACATAGTTTGCAATTGGATACTTTGAAGCTTTGCCATTATCCGGAGAATAACGAGTTGGCAGTTTTCCAAGGTTCTGTCTAACAGGTAATTGGTATCTATTAGCGTCGTCATCTAAATTAGTAGATGTAGTTGAAGCACTTACCGCAGGATTATTCGTAGGAGATTGATCAGTGGGTACTGTGAAGTAAGGGTGGTCTTCGTCACAATCATCGATGTACCTAGAAAAAATATTGTGGTCACTGCTTCGAGCCGACCGGTCGCTAGGTTCCAAGTGACATGTCATTTTTGGGCATGTTGTATTGCATGGCTCACTGCTTCGAGGCCACCGGTCGCTGGGGTCTTCGCGACCGGTCATTTTTCGGTAGGTTGTATCGCATGGCTCACTGCTTCGAAACGACTTGTCACTGGGGTCTTCGCGATCGGTCGTTTTGCTCCAGTCTTAAGTTTCTGAATTTGCAAAAAAGTTCCAAGTCTGTGCTTCTCTCTGTATCTCCCCCTGAAGCAGTGAGTTGGACATCGGGTCATGGATGAACATCTCAGACTCCATAAAAGTGACATCCAAGGTGACATATGTACAGCGAGTCGGGGGATGATAGCACCGATATCCCTTCTGATGAGCGGCATTGTCAAGCCCCAGACCTGGGGGTCGATGGAAATCCAGCACTCAGTGCATGAGAAAAAAATAAAAAAGAAATATAAAGAAAAAGAAGAGAAACCTTTTAAAATAAACTTCTCTTATAAAAATAGCCCCAAAATCTTACAACTTTACAATAGGTAAATAAAGCTCTATCACTCTTATCTAATTCAGTCTCAATTGGTTTAGTCCTTATCTTACCCTATAATTCATCTGAAAAATTAAACAGGGTGAGGGATGAGCAATCATCGCTCAGTTGGGACATGAGACCTTACCACAGGAGTTAGATTGATATAAATAAATTAAGTGACATGCAATCACACAGCCAAATATCACATTAATAATACTAATGCATGAATGCTCTTCATCTACTCTTGTTAATTCATATAGCTGGACAAACAGACATGCACGTCCCATACCATGCTTATACCACTTAGTCATGAATGCCTGTTTATATGAACTAACCCCCATCTCAATCATCCCATAATTCCTCTTTTGTTAGTCATCTTGTCTAACTCCTGTCGTCAGTCCCGAATCACCCAATAAAAACCACGTGCACTGTAGGATCCCTAAGACTTGGTACCTGCCAAGAGTTAGACTCAACTACACAAAATACTATTTCCATTACCCTATTTTCTATCATTATTTCTCCACCCAACATCACCAACTAATTTCCATGACATGATATAATTATGCACTTTACATATCCATATATCTCACAACAATGTAACAGTTAAAACATCACCAATGTATATATATAATTATGCCAACATTATTCAACCAGTCAAGAACACATAAACATTCCAGGAAAAACCTTCAATTGTAACAAGAATATTAATCAAATAATCATATCACGCATAATATAGTGTTCACGAAATTTAATTAAATCAATCTTTGTAAAGGCCCCCAAGATACCCTACCTCGATTCCAAAGTGTAGCTCCTAAAACACATGCAAAGCTCTCTCTCTCCTCCAATATCATCTTTCCTTGCATCTGTCTATTACCTTGCATTTGCCGCATGCAAATCTCTAAGTTGTTGTATTGAATTAGTAATGAAGTAGGGTCCTATTTATAGTACAAATAAGAGTCGGTTAAATAGTACAAATAAGAGTCGGCTACAGATGAGATAGAAAGGAAATGTCGGCATATCAAGTAGGTGGTGTCAATTGTTAGAAAAATATAATATTTATATTTAATTTTTTAATAATTGAATGGAAATTAAATTGTGGGACCTCTGACTTGAAGTACATGACTTTTATAAATTGGTATGTATCAATTGGGAATAGTCATGTTCTTAATCGAGGAAAAATGAAATATTATTTATTTTGTTTTTGAATAAAATAATAATACTTTATGTGAAAAGTTGCATTGTTTCATCAAAATTGAAACATTGCACTTCTTGGCTTAAGTTGCATTGTTTCATATGTGAAAAGTTGCATTATATCATAGAATTTGTAACATTGCACTTCTTGGCTTAAGTTGCACTGTTTCATAGTAATTGAAACATTGCACTTCCTGGCTTATGGATGCAACATGAAAATATGCATTTGTTGATATTTTTCAGTCACATCTTTTCTGAACAGAGGCTTTGTTGCCTATAAATAGAGAAGGTCCTACAACATTTCATTCATCCAATTATCATCCAACAATAGTAGTTTTTAGAGCATTCATATATTTTTAGAAATATAGTGAGTTAGTAAGAGAGAATTCATACACAAGTTTGAGTTCGCTTTTCTTGCGGATTGTAGTGCTTGCTTCAACAAGAAGTCGATCGTTGTATCCTGGGAGATGTTTGCCAAGAAAATCCTAAAAGCACCTACGAGGAGGCAATTTCGTCTTAAGGAGATAGAACCAAGTTCTAGACTCGATCATCTATAAAGTATTCTTAACATGTACCATGTCGTTATTTTATTGTATTTATTTCGAATTTATAGTGAAGTTTTATTTTCGAAATTTTGTAAATATAGCAATTATCTTTATATTTTATGTACAATCTTAAGACGAAATTATTGTGGTTTAGTTGCTATATTTGAAGTATAACATAAACTTATTTTTTACTTAAACTAGTGGGAACAATTGTTGTATGTTTACGTTAAATATTTCTTTGAGTTTGGGTTTCCTTTGAGAAGAGGAAATGAAAGATGGTTAGTATCTTTCCTTGAATACTTGTAGTCAGGGAAGCAAATAAATGTGTTTGCGTTTTCTTTGCATTTTAACATTGAAGTTTGTTATCAATTACGTAACCTATAAATTTTACATATGCATTAAGATGAGAAGGTGCAAAACGGTATGCATCTGTAGTCTGCACCCGTGTAGGGAATATATGTATATTGGCATTAGGGGTGGGCATCGGAACCGCAAAACTGAACCAAACCAAACTGAAAAAATCCAAAAAAAACCGTGTTGATTGAAAAAGTCAAAAACCGAAAAAAATTCCGGTTCAGACCAGTTTCGATCTCGGTTTTTCAACACACAAAACTGGTCTAATCCGAACTGGTCCACTATAATTAATTTTTATATATATATATTTTTTACACATGGCTCTTTTTTATTGGTTGAATATGACGTTACCATAGGCGTGCATGCACACGATCAGCAAATTTTTTTTAACACAATTAGGTTTCCATTTCTTCTTTCTTACTCCAATTTCATTCCTCTCTGAGCTCTCTCCTTCTCAGCCGCCGAAACCACTTTGACAAAGGCTCTATGTGCGCCATTGCCAAACCTCTCTCAGCCAAACCTACCTCTCTCTCAGCCTTCCTCTCTCTCATCCTCTCTGACAGAGGCTCTGTCCAAGCCAATCCTCTCTGCGCAAAACCTCCTCTCAGGAAAACCTCTCTATCAACCGCGCCTCTGTCATCCCGCACCTCTGTCAGCCTCCGTTTCTCTCTGAGCCGCCACCTCTCTCAGTCGCCGCCATCACAGGTCAGATTGTCTCTTTTTTTCTTTTTCTTTTCTTCTTTTCCCCCTTCGAATCTATGGCTAACTCTATATGTGTGCAATTCGCAGATTCAGCATAGCAGTTCGCAGCCAACTCTTCATTTTATTTACCTCTTTTTCTCTCTGTTAGGTATGATTCGCCATAAACTATTTGAGAATTTGAGTTTCTTTGTTATGCTGCCAAGTTTAGTTTATTTCTCCACCTAGCTGGCGTGTGGTTCTTAGCTTTGTTATTGTGTACTGTTTGCACAGGGTGTTTTTCAAATTGATTTAGGTTTGATTAAAATAAAATGGCTGCCCTAGAAATTTTTCAAATTGATTCAAATTGATTGAGGTTTGATTAAAAATAAAATGGCAGCCCTAGAAATCTTCTATGAGTTGAAAGTTGTGTCGATGCTCAAAATGGCCCGGCCAATAGTGAGTCCAACTTAGGGATTAGGTATGCGGGGTCTTCAGCAGGGAAGAGAGCTGAGGCCCTTGGTGAAATATAGGTTGATGGGAAACCTGCAGAAGACAAAGTGGGAGAAGCAATCGTTAAGCTTCGGACACCGGTGTGGTGCCTGCCGAAGGCTCTCCGATGCCTAAGTCAGTTACAAGTAGTAAGTCTGGCAGAGTAACAGTAAAAGTGGGAGAATAGTTATCCTTTTTACCTGGGTACTGTTCCCTATTTATAGGGAGGTGAGAGTAGGAGGTTTGCACAAAGTTCCAATGTGGGACTTTGTGCAAGCCGTTGTGGTGGCGACACGTGTCCTGGAGATTAGGTTTGGCAGCTGGGAGCTTTGGTAGGTGTCTGGCACCTCGGAAGTGTGTCTTCCTTCGGCACAGGAGAAGGCGTGGCTGCCTTGGTGCTAGTCACTTTGGTGCTGGGTCTGCTCGGTTCATTATGGTGTAAACAGTAGTCCCCCAAGTTCGCGGTCGAGAAGTAACTTCTGGGTTGGGAACTTGTGAGTTTTGTAATTGTAACCGAGCATTCCAGCTTCGTTGGGAGTCGTAGGGCACTCCCTAGTCCCCCAAGTTGGCAAGCTAGGAGTTGCGTCAACACATGGTAGCTGGGTACCTGGGTACTTGGGCATGTTGCAGATAAGATGGGAGCTGGGTCAGTAGGGGAGCCAGACCTTCGAAGGAGCCAGGTCTTGTGGAAAATTTCGGAGACTCCAATTCTTCTATGGCTCTTGCCGTTCGGCAAGGGTCTAGCTCCCTTTTTTTTTTTTTTTTTTTTTTTTTTTTGGGAAATGGCGGGGCCGTTTGGAAATTTTGGACTTCTCCACAAAATCTCCATGGCCCTTGCCGTTCGGCAAGGGTCTAGCCACACACATATATATATATATATATTTTTTTTTCATGGCCGGGCCATTTTGAGAGAGATTGAAGGCTTAGCTTGGATTGGGCCTTCGGCAAGTGGTTGGACTTGGGCCCAAGCTGGGCTTAGGCAAGTGGTTGGGCTAGGGTTTTTGTGGGGGTTTTTGTGAAGTTGAGATTTTGTGGAAGGGTGCCGTTCGGCAGTTTGTGTGAAAAGGAAATTTCGAAGCCTTTCTTCGGCGTGTTGGAACGTGACCTAGAGCTGGGTGTGTCCTTTGAGTCAATATTGGACTTGGCACCTGTTGAGTTCTTCGCGAGGGCAGCTTCCATCTTCGGCACAGCCCTTGCCGTTCGGCAAGGGTTACCTAGATAGATTTGCGAGGCTTCGCAGACCTTCGGCAGTTGGCTTGGTGAGAGCACCGTGGGGTTGCCTGGGTGCGGCAGAGTGGATCGGTGGGTGCTTGTGCGCTGTGACGAGTTGGCCAGACCCGGTTTCGTGAGGCCGTTTAGGAAATTCTGCTCAGCCCTTGCCGATCGGCAAGGGTGTGCTGAGGGTTTCTTTGTTTGGGCCGAGACCGAGGTCGAGAAGGGAGCTGCGCTTGGGCCTGACTTAGAGCCTTCCGGAAGTGTCCTAGGGTTTGGGAGGAGTGTGATATCCTTTCTTTAAATTAGACCCACTTTTCGGCAAGGAGAAAAGAGAAAAGGGGGCAAGAGACCTTGTTCGCGTGAGAGCTGAAGCTGGAACTTGCTGTGGTAGCTGACACCTCGGTTTAGCGTGTCGTCCCAAGGTTCAACCCTTGCCGTTCGGCAAGGATTAATTGGAAGTTGGAGAAGCCGCTTGCTGTGGCTTCGGCAAGTGAGGATTGTCGTGGGCTTGTCGTAGGTAGTTTTGAGCTTCGGCAAGGGGAGCTGGGCAGCTTGGAGCAAGAGTTGATTTTGGGGAGACCCTTGCCGTTCGGCAAGGGTGATTGGGAAGTATTTGGAGTCAGCTTGCGGCGAGCACAACCGAGTGGCTAGCCCTTGCCATTCGGCAGGTCTTGGCCAGGGCTGGCTGGTTTTTGTTGATCAAAGCTTCGAGCAAGGCGTTGGTCCTTCGGCGGGCTGATTCGGCAAGGCTGCTGCGGCAATCGGGTTGTCTTTTGGCAAGGTTGCTCAACCCTTGCCGATCGGCAAGGGTGTGGAGAGTGGTTTGGGCCAACAAGAGCTGGTGGTGGAGAGGGCCGGACCTTCGGCACGTCAAGGCTTGAGGGCGATTCGAAGGCCTTGCGGGTAGGAGCTGGGTTTTTGTGCTGTCGCCTAGCCTCTCGAGCTAGACCGTCCACACGGCAGGTGAGTCCCTTATTTCTTGCTGTCCGGGCCTTGCCGTTCGGCAAGCCCAGCTAAAATATATTGTGAAATTGGTTGGGTGTCTTGACGAAATTTGGGCCCTAGCCTTGTACTAGGATTGGGCTCATGAAGTAGGCTAGCACACTTGAAATTTTGGGGACTCTCCATTTTGTTTTTGCACGGGCCTTGCCATTCGGCAAGGTCCCTAAATTCCTCCTAATTGTTTTTTGTTTCTTGTTTGTATATTTGAAAATTGAATTTCAAATTGTGTGTAGGTACAAGGGATTTAGGAGGGAATATGAAAGGGTGCTAGGGTTTGCTCGTGAAACGAGGCGTGGGTACCCTTAGTTGGCTACAAATAGGAACTTGGAGTGGTGAAGGCACCACACTTGAGTTGAGTTGAGAAAAATTGTGAGAATTTGAAGGAGAGGAGAGGCGATTTCCGGCGATTAATTTGTGGTGGTGCTTGTGGCTGAGGTGATTTCCGGCGATCCATTCGTGGTGCTACGAACAAGGTTAGACCTTATGTCGCTAGAACCTTTGAATTGAAATGTATTGTTTTGCATGAACATGTTGAAGGCTAGGAAGAACACATTGAACATGAGCATGAACATGATGAACACGTTGAACATATGTATGAACATGTAGAATTCTTGCCTGGATACCAAAGAACATGTAGATTTGCCAAATTTTTGTTGTTGTGGTTCGATCCTCCTTGCATGTGCATTAGTTCCTTTTTCTTGTTTTTGGCAAATTGTAGATGTCTGAAAGTTCTGATAGAGAAAGTCCAGACCCTCCTGCCTTTGGTGGGGATAACACTGAGAGTGAAGAGCCCAGCCAATATATTTGTCCTGAAGAGGAGAGTTCAGGGACAGAGGGTATGGTAGAAGGCACCATAGAAAGTAGGATGATAGGGCCTGGGGGTGAGAGGGCTGAGCCATCGGGAGACTCTGGGCCGGCTGCATATAGGGAGATGCAGAGAAATTATATAGAGTTAGAGGCTATAGCGAACCGGGTTCTAGCCTTGCCTCGTACGCAAGAGGTGGGTTCGAGTAACCAGGCATCACCATCAGGGTCCGTGGGTATAGCCGGGGCTTCAATGTCAGAGGGAGTAGACATTCGGGTTGGTGTCCCATTGCCGAGGCGGAATACGCTTACAGAAGCGAAGTTGGCTCAGCTGCGGAAAGATTTTTGTGTGCCAGCTTATGTGGGCTTGAGGTTACCCACGGAGGCTGATGTAGTCAGATATCCTTCGGATGGCTCCGTGATGATTTTTACAGATATGTATCGGCATGGCTTCAGACTACCGTTTCATCTGTGGGTTCAGATGATGTTGGCCAAGTTGGGGTATGCACCGGGGCAGTATAATCCCAACTTTTGGATTCTTCTTCATGGGGTGTATCTTGCTTGGTGGTTGGCTGGGTTAGGGGAGCCAACGTTCGAGCAGTTCATGTACTTGTATTCTATTTCGAAGCAGCAGGGGAATTTTGGCTGGGTACAGGCGAATTGCCGAAAGGCGAGGGAAAGAGGCTATTTTATTGGGCACAAGCCAACTACGCAAAAGTCCTGGAGGAACAGGTGGTGCATGGCTTATGGGAACTGGGAGAGTCCGCCAGGGAAGAGCGTTGTCCAACACATTCCTACCCACTTCCAGTCTATAGGTCCTTGGCCCCATTCCTTAAGACTGTTTGATGTTTGATAGTGTTTTGCTGTAGCTCTTGTTCTTGGTTCTCTATTTTGTCTGTGCCAGTATAAATGGCTAAGTAGTATCTAACCTTTGGTGCAGGTTCAGTGAAGTGGGGGCCTATCTCCAAGGAGCAGGAAGACGAGGTTGAGTGGGTGAGGGCGCAGCTGTCGGAGACCGAGCGCGAGTGCGAGAACCTAGTCACTCAGATGAATTTGTTTGAGTCCGGACTCCTTCAAGGAAGTAAGTACCTGGGGCACATTTATGAGTTGTGTGCTGGGCCTTTTGTGGTTGGGACTAATGTAGTTGTTTTGTTTGTTTGGACAGTGGCTGGCATCATAAGGGGGAGCACGAAGGTGGCCGTAGACATTGATGAGGCCGAGATGCAGAAGCGGCTGAGGGAGTCTCGGGCCAAGAAAGCTGAGAAGAGTGCTGGAAAACGACCCAGGGATGATGATGAGGGTCGGGTCGCGGACGTGCTGGGGAAAAGGAAAGCCTTGGAGGAGGCTCATCAGCATGTGATGGGGTCAGGGCCGAGACTTCGGCCCTTTGATCTGCAGGCACCGCCGAAGCTACCCTTCGGCATGGAGGACGTGTTCGCTGAAGGGGTAGAGAAGGTAGACTTCGGCAGGCTACGCCAGCAGAAGAAGGAGGTCAACCTGGCTATGCACCGGCAGGAGGTGCCTTTAGTGAACGTCTTCCTGGAAGGCGTGAAGAGCGACCCTGAGGCTCTGGCGAGGACTCCAGCTTCTTCCTTCATTGACCGGGCCCAAAAGACGATCCTCACCTCTGCCTATGTAAGTGTTTAGGCCCTTCCTGAATGTATTTGTGTTGGATTATTTTTGTGTGGATTGACTAACATGGTTTTTGTTTTGCAGGCCTTTGGCGAGATGTATGTCAGCATGGCCAAGGCTGACAAGGAGATCCAGAGGATGAGCTAGCCAAGAGCAAAATGGCGGAGGCGCAGGAGGCCATCCGAGAGAAGAACGCCTTGCTGGTTCAAAAGGCGGCCCTGGCCAAGGAGGTGGAGGAGCTGAAGAGATCGAAGGCCGAGGAGGTGGCTGCTGCCCGAGTCGAGGCGATTGAGTCCTTCCGATCCTCAGAGGAGCTGAAGAGCTATATCATGGACCGACTGGTTGATGAGCAGCTTCACTGGGAAGATAGGTTGGTTAGGTTCAACCCCTCGGTGGAGATTAACTTTGACACCAGTGGTGAGCCTCCTGCTCAGACCCCTCCTGCTGATGCTAGCGCCCCGACACCAGAGGCTGAGCCGGCCACTGAGGATGCCCCGTCGACCGAGTCTTGAAGGCGTTGCCTTCGTTATGTGTTATAGTGATTTTGTACTTTAGTGATTGTGTTGGAACAGTTTATTTTGTTTATGTATGAACACTTGTCCTTGCCTGGAGCAAGGGTGTTTTTATTTATGATATGAGACCTGTGTGATATCAATTGTGCTAGTAAAGTGATAGCCATGTGAATGCATGAAAATGAGCCGGAGTCAGGCGTTTCATTTAAATAGGTGCTGAAAGGCAGAAGGTACAAGTGGTCTAGGGTCTAGATACCTTACTTCTACCTTATAGTAAATAATCAAGACCAAAGTATTGTCCTAGGGTCTAGATATGTTTACTTGTAATAATACTTGAGGTGGTCAGCATTCCACGGGTGAGGCAGCGTCTTGCCTGTGGAATCACGAAGCGTCTTGCCTTTGATAATCTCATAAGGACCTTCCCATGTAGGGCCGAGGGTACCTTCGTTGGGATTTTTGGTAGCCAAGGAAACTTTGCGCATGACCCAGTCCCCCATTTTGAAAGCACGGGGCTTGACTCGGGAGTCGTAATATTTGGCGATCCGTTGTTTGTACGCGACATTACGCATGCTCGATTGGTCCCGGAGCTCGTCAATGAAGTCGAGGTTGAGGGCCAACTGCTCGTCATTGGCCGTGGCATCGTAAGTGGAGGTTCGGTATGTGGGCTGGCCAATCTCTACCGGAGCCACGGCCTCGGTTCCAAATGATAGGGAGAACGGCGTTTCACCCGTGGATGTGCGGAAGGTGGTGCGGTAGGACCAGAGTACTTCTGAGAGTAGTTCTGGCTAGCAGCCCTTGGCTTTGTCAAGTTTTGTCTTGAGGGTCTTCTTGATAATTTTGTTCACGGCTTCGACCTGGCCATTGGACTGAGGATGGGCTGGGGAGGCGAAACACAGACGAATCTTGAGGTTGGAACAAAATTGTTTGAATTTGGCGTTGTCAAATTGCCGGCCATTGTCGGTGACGATGGAATTGGGGATGCCGAAGCGACATACAATGTTTTGCCACACAAAGGATTCGATGCGAGCCGCAGTGATGGTGGCCAAGGCCTCGGCCTCAGCCCACTTGGTGAAGTAGTCTACGGCCACAACTGCATACTTGACTTGGCCCTTGCCCTCTGGCATAGGTCCAATGAGATCCAGTCCCCATTGGGCAAATGGCCAAGGGCTGACGATGGCAGTCAACGGTTTAGCCGGGAGTTGTGGAATGTTGGCGAATCGCTGACACTTGTCGCATTTCTGGGTGAATTCCTGGGCGTCAGTGTGGAGCGATGGCCAGAAGTATCCTTGGCGGATTGCTTTATGGGCCAGCGAGCGTGCGCCCGAGTGGTTACCGCATATGCCTTCATGGATTTCTCGGAGGACACAGTGACCCTCCTCTGGAGTCAGGCATCTGAGGTAAGGAAGGCTGAAACCCCGCTTGTATAAGGAGCCGTTAATGATCAGGTAACGGGCAGAGCGATGGCGAACGCGTCGTGCTTCTGCCGGATTAGCCGGTAGTGTTTGGTTCTGTAAGAACTGGAGGATGGGGTCCATCCATGTAGGGCTGTGATCAATAGTGCAGATGAGTGGGGCTTGTGTGCTGGGCTGGGCCAAAAACTCGATGTGGATGTGGCGACCCATTCCTTGCTCCAAGGCTGATGCCAACCTGGCTAGTGCATCGGCATGGCTATTCTCGGAGCGCGGCACTTGCTTGATAGAGTGGGCGTGGAAGGTCGCCAGCAAGTGCCGAGCGTGCTGGAGGTAGGCCGTCATAGAGGCATCCTTAGCCGTGAAGTCCTGGTTGACCTGGTGGACCACGAGTTGTGAATCACTGAATATCTGAATTTGCCTGGCGTCCATCTCTTTGGCTAATCGAAGACCAGCTAAGAGTGCTTCATATTCGGCCTCATTGTTGGAGGCTTGGAATTTGAAGCGGAGGGCGTACTCGAGGGCAACCTTGTCTGGGGAGATGAGAACGAGGCCGGCCCCACAGCCCTGGGCATTAGAAGAGCCGTCTACGAATAAGGTCCACAGGGGCTGGGTTAGGTCGAGATTGCCTTCGGTGGGGGTTTGGTCCTGGCTGGGAGGGGGATTGGGTTCGGTTATAGGCTGGATAGCTGCCGAAGCTTGAGGCTCCGTGAATTCGGATAAGAAGTCAGCAACGGCCTGTCCCCTTAGAGCCGGGCGGGGTTTGTAATGGATATCAAACTCGCCAAGTTCAATGGCCCACTTAACCAGCCTCCCAGAAGTTTCTGGCTTCTGCAACACCTGTCGGAGCGGTTGGTTGGTTAAGACATGGATGGTGTGAGCTTGGAAATATGGTCGGAGGCGTCTTGCCGAGACGACCAGGGCGAACGCCAATTTTTCGATGTCCGGGTACCGAACTTCGGCATCTTGCAATGCTTTACTAACATAATGCACTGGGTGTTCCGCGTTATCTTTTGATCGGATGAGCACAGAGCTAACAGCCGAAGCTGAGATGGAGAGATAAATCACGAGGATGTCTCCGTGCTCCGGGGTTGACAATAAAGGAGCCCGGCCCATATACTCCTTGAGCTCACTGAAAGCCGTGTCGCATTCAGCAGTCCAGGTAATGTTTCTTTTGGTGCCTTTAAGGGCCTTGAAGAATGGGGCGCAGCAGTCAGTGGCTTTGGAGATAAATCTGGTCAGGGCTGCGACACGCCCTGTAAGGCTTTGGATATCTTTGACCGTCTTAGGTACCGTCATGTCTAAGATGGCCTGGATCTTTTCTGGATTGGCCTCAATACCCCTCTGGCTGATCATGAAGCCCAGGAATTTGCCGGAAGCCACCCCGAATGCACATTTTGTGGGGTTAAGCCTCATTTTGTACTGCTTCAGGATGGTGAACATGGCAGAGAGGTTAGGGATGTGTTGGTCAGCTGTGCGACTCTTGACTAGCATGTCATCGACATAGACCTCCATGGTATTGCCAATCAGTGGGGCAAAGAGCTGATTCACCAGACTCTGATAAGTAGCCCCGGTGTTTTTGAGGCCAAAGGGCATCACTTTATAGCAGTAGAGGCCGCGGTCCGTAATGAAAGAGGTGTGGGCTTGATCTTCGGGGTGCATGAAGATCTGGTTGTAACCTGAATAAGCATCCATGAAGCTAAGGAGGGCGTGGCCGGCTGTGGCGTCGATTAGCTAGTCAATGCGGGGTAGCGGGAAGCTGTCTTTTGGGCAAGCCCGATTAAGGTTGGTGTAATCGACACACATACGCCAGCCCTTTCTTGGCTTGCGGACCATCACGACATTAGCCAGCCATGTAGGATAGTCAACCTCCCTGATGAATCCGATGCTACTCAATCGATCCACCTCCGCCCTCATGGCCTCATAGCGCTCGGGATCATAAGCGCGACGCTTCTGCCGGACTGGTCTGACGGCAGGATTGACGCTAAGCCTATGGGATATGATGTCTAGTGATATGCCAGGCATGTCATTGTAGGACCATGCGAAGACTTCGGAGTTGAGGCGGAGGAAGGCGACCAGGTCAGAGCGAAGCTCTGGCGAGATGGAGGTGCCGATCCAGACTTGTCGATCTGGGATATCGTCATGGAGGGTAACCAGCTCCAGGTCTTCCACGGGTTCGGCCTGCTGTGTGATAGACTCCTCCCTCGGGTCCTCAGGTGGGTCGGTGCCAGCTTGAGGGGGGGCGGGCGCCATGGTTACCGCAAGGGCCTCGCTCCTAGGTTGGCGATTGGTGGATTTTACTGCTGAAGCATAGCAGCTTCGGGCCCCTAGTTGGTCGCCGCGCACCGTGCCTGGGCCATTGGGAGTGGGAAACTTCAACATCAGCATATGGGTGGAAATAAAAGCCCTCATTTGGGCGAAGGCTGGGCGGCCGAGGATGACGTTGTAGGCTGTGGGGCAATCGACGATAAGGAAGGGGGTAGTGATCGTCGTCCGCTGAGGTGCGGCCCCAATTGAGATAGGGAGATGAATGCTGCCAATGGGCTAGACCACATCACCCGAGAAGCTCACAAGGGGTGTGATGCTTCGGTCGAGTAGGTGAGGCGGGACCTGGAGTTCGTTGAAGGCCTCGGCAAACATCACACTGACCGAGCTGCCAGTGTCCACCAGGATACGCCCAACGTCGAAGTTAGAAATGT
The DNA here is from genome assembly GCF_000346465.2 of Prunus persica. Taxonomy (NCBI): domain Eukaryota; kingdom Viridiplantae; phylum Streptophyta; class Magnoliopsida; order Rosales; family Rosaceae; genus Prunus; species Prunus persica. The sequence continues at coordinate 4,298,477 of NC_034015.1, forward strand.
CAGCCCGGATAATGAGTGGGTCGTCATGGGGGAGGATAACACCACGCTCCTCCTCCTCGCAGAAGGTAATGGGGGCCCAGCCAGTCCTGTGGGTCTTTGGCAAGCGTCCCTGCTCGGTGCTGAAGACCTGGTGCGCATAGGTGGAGCGGACATAATGTTTGATGGAGTTGTTGGAGGTGCCAGCCAGGGTAGGACCTCCGCTGATGGTGGAGATCATGTTGATTTGAAGTTGGTGAGGGTTAGGCGGGGCTGGTATGTTGCGCACATAGTTGTCCAGCTTACCCTCCCGGATGAGCCCTTCAATTATGTTGCGCAACGCAACACAAGACTCGGTGTCATGGCCGCTGAATTGATGAAAGCGGCAGAAGACCCCCGTGTTTGGCATAGGCTTGTTGGATGGTCTCCGGGGGGGTGGCTTGGGGATGATGGGGGCTTCACGCACCAGGACGTTCTCATAGGTGGTATTGAGGGTCGTAAAAACCTCAAACCTGGGCCTGGGTGTGAATGGAAGTGGGGCCCGATCAGCTGTCTTGGGAGGGTTGTTTCCACTAGAGTGGTGGTGGTTGCCATGTCTGCCACGTTTGTTATTACCGAAGGGATGCTGGTAGCTATCCTTCCGCTTATGTTGTTGGTTGTCCTGGGCACTCGGGGCAGGGGTAGAATGCTGAGGTGGGGCTGGGGCGGGTGCTAAAGCAGGTGGAGGATCAGCGAAAGCGTTGCGCATCAAGCTTAGGGATTAGGTATGCAGGGTCTTCAGCAGGGAAGAGAGCTGAGGCCCTTGGTGAAATATAGGTTGATGGGAAACCTGCAGAAGACAAAGTGGGAGAAGCAATCGTTAAGCTTCGGACACCGGTGTGGTGCCGGCCGAAGGCTCTCCGATGCCTAAGTCAGTTACAAGTAGTAAGTCTGGCAGAGTAACAGTAAAAGTGGGAGAATAGTTGTCCTTTTTACCTGGGTACTGTTCCCTATTTATAGGGAGGTGAGAGTAGGAGGTTTGCACAAAGTTCCAATGTGGGACTTTGTGCAAGCCGTTGTGGTGGCGACACGTGTCCTGGAGATTAGGTTTGGCAGCTGGGAGCTTTGGTAGGTGTCTGGCACCTCGGAAGTGTGTCTTCCTTCGGCACAGGAGAAGGCGTGGCTGCCTTGGTGCTAGTCACTTTGGTGCTGGGTCTGCTCGGTTCATTATGGTGTAAACAAGTTGTGTATAGAAATTATGAGGTTGATTCACACTGCATGCTAAACGTTTTGGACAATCAAGCCACCATTCATTGAAAGAAGTTTTGAGGCTTCAAAGGGGGAAAGCTAATTAGTAGTTATGTTACAAAGAGCCTAAGAAGTACAAATATTTTAAGAATAAATATCTCCATTGTACTACCTATAGAATGAGATACATATGACCAAAGAGTACCAAAGCCTTACCCTATTTTATAAAGTGATGTACACTTTATAAAGGAAAATTAATTTTATAATGATTTGCTTTAATCAATTAATGAGGGTATGGTAACTAGAACATGTTAATTATGTTATAAACATGGTTTTATTACTAATGCAACATTAAATTGATTTAAAGGAATTTATAAACTAATACTTTAAAACTATTATCTCATTCTTTGAGGAAAAAAGTAAAAGTTTTCTACTTCTTAGGCATATGAAAAAAATGATTAACAGATTGCTTAAATGCCTTCCACAATTATGGAAAATTGTGGGGGTGATAGATATGAAAGAAAATTTGGAATTCTATTTCTTGGCAGAGAAAATGACAATTTTCTAGATTGGTTCATAAGCACCACGTTTTTGTGGAGAGAGGCTTTTATACAAGGTATGAGAAGGTTAGAGACTTTGCTATAAGTACCTCAAATGTGGGGGTGTCTAACTGAGTATTAGAAGGTTACTCAGTTGACACAATTATTAAGTCTTAACAAAATAAGTTAAATGCTCAATGTAGTACAACTACTCTTGAATGGAATTTATTTTCATATATAAAATTATGATGGCAATATATCGCAAAAATAGTCAACCTTGTGGATCCAATATTTAAAGGTCTAACTAGAGAGTTAGTTGATCATCGAGGGGAATAAGAGTATAAACCTAAATATTTAAAGTCTCCATAATGGATACCCAACTTAGCTGACTGGAGATCCCAAGATCTAGGTTCAAAAGGACAACTAAGTTATGTGTGACTGAAGTGCGAGCATTATGGGGATTCCATCCCCTGCCTATTCCTATGATGATACAATGCTCCCTATGCACATCTCGGGATCGGCTCAACCGTAGCACGATATTGTCCGCTTTGGGCCCCTCTTTTGCCCTCACGGTTATGTTTTTGGGAACTCATGGGTAACTTCCAAGTGGGTCACCCATCCTAGGATTACTCTAGTACCAACTCACTTAACTTTGGAGTTCTCATGACTTCGAAGCTAATGAGCTCCCAAAAGGTCTCGTGCTAGATGGAGGCGGGCATGTACATATAAGGCACATCACCCTTTCTTCGTTGGTCAATGCGGGATGTGACAATTTGGTATTAGAGCCACTCTGCAGTGTGGTGCGAGTGTGCCGACAAGGATGTCGGGATCATGCGATTGCGAGCGATCTGACCATTCGATTCGGACCAAACTTGAAGGGCATGGTTATTAAAGTATGTTGAACCTAAAGGAACTCTCAAATGGGTAATCAGAGGTGGTGGACCCCACGGGGTACTGGAATGACCAATATGGAAATTAATCGATTATTTAATCTCTGGTCTTTTCAGACCATTCCACCTGTCAGAAATATTGAAAATGGGCCTAGGAATTTTTGTAAGTCACGTACAGGCACTTTTGAGGCCCGGGGTCAGGGTTATGATTAAATATCTATGGACGAGCTATTTTATTAATTAAAGGTTTTTTAATTGCTTAAATAGGTACTCGGGCTTCATTGAACCCACATGAAGGACCCTTAAAAGGTCAGGTTAGCTCGGACACTCAATGAGTGAACTTTTGTTTTATAAATGGATTTTATGCAATTAAAGTTTCATTGATTGATTTTGAATGAATTATTTATGACTATTACTTTCCAAGCATAAATATTTGAATTCAAATATCTTTATTAAATTTTGTTTATGTTTAAAAGATAAATGACTTGGAAAGTAGGAAAGGAAGTGATAATATGATTAAAGGATTTATTGAGAAATAGAAGTATAATTTTTCCAGGAAAGGTTTTTAAACCACCATATGTACCCAAGATGTTGCCTTTGGATAATATGTTGCCTTCGGATAATATGTTGACTTCGGTTAATTTGTTGCCTTCGGTTATAATGATGTCCACGGACTTAGTTGCCTTTGGTTGAGTCAGCGCACGTTTGACAATGCCCCAAGAGTTTCGGGGACGCCCAAACCGTGTGGTGTGAGGAATGCAGCTCAGGCTAACTAAATGTCCCCTGAGTGTTGCGAGGAATAGGCTCGGTTGACTTTGTGTTTTCGAGACCTGCAAGGATGTGTCGCATTATGTGACACAAGGAATTGACGGGATAATGTGGGAAATGAATATAAAGATCATGGAATTGACGGATATATGATGGGTACACCTAGATGGGAAAGAGATTATTTGTTTAAAATGATTTAAAAAAGGTTTTCATGATTTGATTTGAATGCGTGAATACTTATATGTATATAAATATGCATGTCTTTATTCTTGCACGAATATAGAACATGAAAATAATTGAATTTCTACATGTTTTAAAAGTGGGGTTAGTATGTTAATGTTCTATTTTACCAAACTTTATTTATGTCCACTCACACTTAAATGTTTTGCTCCCCCAGGCAGTAGTCGTGTAATAGAGCACCACCACAGGGCAGTCACCACTCTTCCTTCATCCGTTTCACTATGTAGAATTTCTTTTGTGATCGAATTATTCTTATAAATTAAACCGACTAGCATTGCTCTGAAATTGCCCTAGGATTTCGGTGTAAGGCTTGAAGCCACATAGTTCTGTTGTTGGATTGCTTGAATGTAAACTTGATGCATGTTGAACGATTGGGATTATAATTGCATTTTGTACAGGTGGAAGAATTTTGGGAAACGACTATTTACAGGGGAAATTCTGCCGAATTTTTAGCAGAAGTCAAACTTGAGATTAACTTTGGTTTCGTTAGAAGGGCAATTTAGTCAAGTGAACCAAGCACCCGCCAGGTTTCGGACATGCACAGGGTTCGGCTTAGATTCCAAAGTGGAATTTAGGTCGGGTTTTGTCACCCTGCATCGTGTATGGCTAAGTTCATATTTTAATGATTCTTGTGACTTGAAAAACCAAGTGGAGTATAGCAAGATACTCTTTATAGGAAGTCACCTATATCAGTACGAAATGAGACCGTTTCTATGAGAATTACAAGGCTTAATTCTCTAAAGTTTTGACAAACACCAAGAGTGGTCCATGGCAGAAAGGACACAACCTAGAACCAAATGTGTATGAAAAGGTATTATGTGAGTAATATTGTTTCGATTTATATGACGGCTAAACAGTTCAAGACATCATGTTCACTGATTAGCTAGTAAATCCAATTTTACTTCACTATGGAAGGTTCAAGGCAAACAGCTACTTATCTTGATGTGGTGCCTTTTCAACCGAATTCTCTCAAGTGTCTGCATTGTACATTTGCATTAACTAATTTTCATTCATGTGGGGAATTGTTAGAAAATTATAATATTTATATTTAATTTTTTAATAATTGAATGGAAATTAAATTGTGGGATCCGTAATTTTAAGTACATGACTTTTATGAATTGGTATGTATCAATTGGGAATAGTCATGTTCTTAATCGAGGAAAAATAAAATTTTATTTATTTATTTATGAATAAAAATAATAATACTTTATGTGAAAAGTTGCATTGTTTCATAGAAATTGAAACATTGCGCTTCTTGGCTTAAGATGCATTGTTTCATATGTGAAAAGTTGCATTGTTTCATAGAAATTGAAACATTGCACTTCTTGGCTTAAGTTGCATTGTTTCATAGTAATTGAAACATTTCACTTCTTGGCTTATGGATGCAACATGAAAAGACGCATTTGTTGATATTTTCCAGTCACATCTTTTCTAAACAGAGGCCTTGTTGCCTATAAATAGAGAAGGTCCTACAACATTTCATTCATCCAATTGTCATCCAACAATAGTAGTTTTTAGAGCATTCATATATTTTTAGAAATACAATGAGTTAGTAAGAGATAATTCATACACAAGTTTGAGTTCACCTTTCTTTGAGATTGTAGTGCTACTTCAACAAGAAGTCAATCGTTGTATCCTGGGAGATGTTTGTCAAGCAAATCGTAAAAGCACCTGTGAGGAGGCAATTTCGTCTTAAGGAGATAGAACCAACTTCTAGACTTGATCATCTGTAAAAGTATTCTTAACATTTACCTTATTGTTATTTTATTGTATTTATTTCGAATTTCTAGTGAAGTTTTATTTTCAAAATTCTGTAAATATAGCAATTATCTTTATATTTTACGAATATCAATTGGAATGTGCATATGAATGTAATGCTGCCAACTATAAGAAATTAGAGCAGGAGGGGTGCAAAGGTAAGAAAATTCAGGATATACAGATGACAACTCACAAGGTGAACCCCGACCTTATTTTTATTGTCCATTTAAATTATTTCATTTATTTAATTATGAAATTACAAATTTGCCCTCCGAGGTAGGGTTATTTTGGTAACTTTTTAATTTGGTCGAATTTTTGGGAGTTGAATGGCACCATGACATATTTCATGTCGATACGAGTTCGTAGATGCATAGTGGGCTCAAATCGGAGTTGTAACAGAAACGTTACGATCAACGAAACTGTAGTGGCACAACCGTAAATATTTCAAAGTCCAGTTTTTAAAAACCAGATTTTCCTTCTCTCTCTCTCTCTCTCTCTCTCTCTCTCTCTCTCTCTCTCTCTCTCTCTCTCTCTCTCTCTCCCAACATCTCTCTCCTCCCTCACGACCAAAATAGCACCAGTCCTTTGACCGGTAACAACCACCACGTCCGGCCACCGTTGGCCTTGAGACCGATACCAAAACGACCATCGCGACTTCCTCTTCCCAACCCACCCCACCTCCAACAAAATCTGCAGCCGCTGTTGCAGGAAATTGCGAAAAATAGGCTAGATTTTAAGTAAACTTTCTGGCATTCTTTTCGACGATTTCGACCATCATTTTTGTCAATCCAGGTATGCTTTCTCATCCTTTCAACATGTTCTAACTGATGGATGGGTTGATTAGGATTGATTCTGAAGTTTTGAAACCAATTTTATAACTCAAAGTTTCAGCCGGCAAGTTCTAGTCACTTTTTGGCCGTGGCCCAAGAACAAAAGTTGCTCCGCTAGTTGTCTTGATCACGTAGGTATAAGTATTGTTGGGTGTTTCAAGAATTTTTCGGCTGTCGAAATTTTCTCAAGACTCCCACACGTTGCCAATGCGTGTGGAGGCACGTGGGCCATGGTTGGGTGGCCCATTTGGTCCTAAAATGTTCCTCATGTTGATTATCATTTGACGGTCGAACGGATTTAGGTATATTAGGTATTATCCGGGTTCAATATGTTCGAACGGTTGGATCGACTATATTTCTAAATATGTTTATCCAGGTACCACTAAGATCGTGTAAGAATTCGCGGATCGAGAATCTGAGTTCTGGATGCTCCGATTAATTACTCAAAGTTTGTGTAAAATGACGACCGTCCAATAGTACGATCGTGAGCGATCCGACCGCTCGATCTGGACCAAACTTACAGGACGTGTTTAGTAAACTTTGTTGAACCCGTAGGAACTTTCGGATCGGAAATCGGAGGTCATGGGCCTCACATGCCCGATTTACCAAGTTTTGGCAGTTTGACCCCTCGGTTTATTGTGAGTCTTCCGCAGTCGTTTCACCCTTCGAGAAGTACTAGAACGACCTTATTAACGAGTCTTAACTGTTATTTGAGTTATGTTGATTACGTTGAGATTATGAGATTTTCTTATAGTATCTTATGGAACTTTTGGATATTATTTTGATCATTGAACTTAAGGAATGGATGAGCATGGGATACTTAATTGATGGTTTGTGAAAGTGAGTCTTGGGTCTCGGCTATGATTATTAGAAAATGAATGGACATTTGTTTTTAAGTGTACTTCATTCTTCTAATATGGAATTTCTTGCATAATGAGTTCTGATTGAAAATTGATTTAATTTGGGTTAGTGAGGATGTGGGATCTCTAAGGGTTAATATTTATCATTATTTAATATTATTATGATTATTATTAAAGTATATGGATTGGGAGATATCGGGGTATTTACGAAAGTCTATTATTTTAATTGTGGAATATAGTATTTTATGGAAATTATGTGTAAACAAGTTTTGATTATTATTTGAATTATTTTTGGGTCTTTATAGAATATATGCTTGAGAGTTTACTTTCTATACTATGAATAAATGTTTGGGAAAATTGAATTAAGGAAGGGAATATTATTTTTATAATATTTATATAAGGTTTATAAACCTCACCCTTGTATGTACTTTCCCTGGCCATTATACCTACACATGGCATTGGATTTTCCCGCGTGTGGGCTTCCTTGGTTACTGATTGCTGGTCACTTTACCACACGTGGCGTTGGATTTTTTGGCATGTGGTAAAGATCTCGGACACATTTGATATTGGTTGCTTTACCCACACAGGGCGTTGGATGTTCCGGCGTGTGGGCTCACTTGGTTTGTTTGGGCCACACGTGGTGTTGGAGTTTCCAGTGTGTATGCTCACTTGGATATTGGTTACTTTACCACACGTGGCGTTGGATTATTCCGTCATGTGGTAAAGGATCCGGACATATTGATTACTATTACTTTACTACACGTGGCGTTCGACTCTCCATTGTGTGGTAAAGTAATGGGGAGAGGAAAAGGGATTATTATATTATATTGGGAAAAAGGAGTAATGTTTAAAGAATTAGGCTTAGCATATTGTGATTTTATTAAGAAGGAAAATATGATCCTAAAATTAACTTGTTGATATTACTGAAAATAATTGTTTGTTATCTGATTTGTGACTATTGATCGAAGAACTATGTGTAGCTTGATCCCTCAATAAGGGTACGTAGGTACCTTGGAGTCTTACCCAAGTGCACCCGCAAGAGAAACCATATTTTTGGACTTTAATTTGGTTTGTGGTTGTGATGGGGCGGAAACCTGTTTTAGATTGATGAATGATTGTGGATTGAGTCTTTACAACTACTTATGATTCTGCATGCTGAGGTTTGGGAATTTTAAACTGCATTTTAATAGGTTGAAAATTTTGGTTAAGTCCGTTTTTCAGGGAGACTCTGCCCAAATTTCGGCAAAACGTCTTGACCCTCTCCTCCTTTGATTTGGAAGAAAGGCTAGGATGTTAGCAAGTGGGCCGGAATAAGTTGAATGTCGAAAAAATCACAGGATACGTCATGAATTTTGAGGAACTCGGGGCGGGTCTTGTCAACCTTATTGACGCAGTACAAGCGAAAACCCTAAAGAACAGTAATCTGTTATCCACCAGGAACTTTGAGAGGAATTCTCTTTGAGTTATTTGATAAAATTTGAGTTCAACCAAGCATGATGACTAACTAAATACAATGTTCTCACCCATTGGACTGCCTGGGAAGTTATTGGAAACTTAACAGAAAAGAAACGGAAAGTTTGAAACTTGAATACATTCTTTAAATGCACTTTTGGAAGGCCAAATGACCTCGGAAGCCCAAAATCCACCATAAATCATAGGAAAGCAGTGTGTTGGACTCATGGCATTGTTCCCTTTTTGAGAACGTATTATGCGACCCAATCGGAGCTCGGACGCCGAATTTGTAAATTCTCGTTGCGTCCTTTTTCCCTTCTTCTTTCCAATTCTTCTTCAATCCATTCAGCCATTTGTTCTACATTAGTCCCTTCCACCTCAGAGGAACTCGACCCCGAGTTATGCTCAGGATAATGAGCTTCATCCTCAAGAAACTTATACAAATCAGCGACATGAAAAGTATTGGAAATTCCCATGTAATCCGGTAAACATAGGCATTGTCATTGATTCGCTTCAGCACCTTAAAGGGTCCATATTTCTTAGGTTTCAACTTGCTATAAGTACCAACAATGAACCTTTCCTTCCTTAGAAACACCATCACAGAGTCACCTTCTTGAAACACTTTAACTCGCATATGCTTATCTGCAGTGGTTTTCCTGCTGCAACACTGGTTTTCTAGCCCCTAGGCAACTTCACCAAATCTACAAGATGATTAGGCATAGTAGTATAAACAATGAAAAATGGTGACTTTCCGGTTGCACTATGAACTGCACTGTTATATGCAAACTCCACCTATGGCAGTGCATAATCCCATTGATTTGGCTTCTCTCTGCAAATGCTTCTCACCATATTTCCCAATGTTCGATTTGTAACCTCAGTCTGGCTGTTTGTTTGAGGATGGGCAGTGCTACTACAGTTCAAAGTAGTCCCAAATATTCTCCACAAAGTGATCCAAAAATGGCTCAAAATTTTTGTATCACGGTCAGAAGTTATAGATGTAGGTACTCCTTGCAAGCGAACAACCTCCCTGAAAAACAGCTTGGCTATATTGGATGCATCAATAGTCTTCTTGCAAGCTATGAAATGCACCATTTTTGAGAACCGATCAACCACCACAAAATGTAATCCATACCTCTTTCAGTTCGAGGCAAACCAAGGACAAAATCCATTGCAAGATTCTGCCAAATATCATTAGAAACTGGTAAAGGCATGTATAATCCAGTGCTTTGTACCTGTCCCTTTGAAACCAGACAAATATGACATTTGCACACAATTGTTCCAACATCACGCTTCAACTGTGGCCAGTAAAATCTCTCCTCCAATCCTGCTATTATTTTAACGAGACCTAAGTGGCCACTCAACCCTTCTCCATGCAAATCCCGAATGAGCTTCTCCCTTAAAGAGGAAACAGGAATGCATAACTGGTTGCCCTTAAACAAATACCCTTCATTGAGAAAGTAATCTGTCTGTGACTCATGATTAGCACATTTAGCCCTACTTTCTTGAAATCATCATCATCTTCATATAACTCCTTCAGACACTTGAACCCCACAATTTCTTGAGTAAGAGTAACTAACAAAGAAGCCCTTCCACTCAAAGCGTCAGCCACACAATTTGAGGTACAGAAGTATGCTTGATGACGAATGAAATTTTTTGCAAGAAAGTCACCCATCTGGCATGCATTTTATCAATATGTTTCTGGCTGTTAATATACTTCAAAGCTTGATGATCTGTAAACAAAACAAATTCCTTATGAATCAGATAGTGCTCCCATTATTTCAAAACCCGAACAACTGCATAAAATTCTTGGTCATAAATAGTCCACTTTTGGCGAGCGTTGCTCAATTTTTCAGAAAAGAAAGCAATTGGTCTCTTATCTTGAGAAAGCACGGCTTCCACTCCCACGCCACTAGCATCACATTCAACTTCGAACACCTTCTCAAAATTTGGAAGAGCTAGAATGGGAGCGGTGTAAAGTTTTTCTTTTACAAGAGCAAAACCTTTTTCTTGCTCTTCTCCTCAATTGAACTTGCCCTTCTTCAAACATTCAGTAATAGGCACGACAATGAAACTGAAATGCCTCACAAACCTTTTGTAAAAAGTGGTCAAACCATGACCAAAACCTTTTGATATTTTGGTCGAGCTGATGTGTAAATCGACTAATGGTATAGATGCCACGTATCATGATGGTATTTAAGAAGGAAGCTTAATTGAGGTCGACGAGTCCCCAGGTCGAACCTTTTCCCACCTAAGGCTAAGCTCGGCATATCGTGAGGTCAGATCTTCACCAACATGAGGCTGAACTTGGCAATTTGTGGTTGGTTTTCTTGCCAACCTGACCATGAGCTTGGCATGACGAGGTGGGTTCTTTGCCAACTTGACCATGAGCTTGGCGATTTAAGGTCGGTTCCTTGCCAACCTAACCATGAATTTGGCATGATGAGGTAGGTTCTTCGCCAATCTGACCATGAACTTGGTGACTTAAGGTCGGCTCCTTACCAACCTGACCATGAGCTTGGCATGATGAGGTGGGTTCTTCGCTAACCTAACCATGAGCTTGACATGGCGAGGTGGGCTCTTCGCCAACCTGACCATGACCTTGGCGAGTTGAGGTTGGCTCCTTACCAACCTAACCATGAACTTGGCATGGCAATGTGGGTTCTTCGCCAACCTGACCATGAGCTTGGCATGGCAAGATGGGCTATTCACCAACTTGACCATGACCTTGACGAGTTGAGGTCGGCTCCTTGCTAACCTGACCATGAGCCTGGCATGACTAGGTAGGTTCTTCGCCAACTTGACCATGAGCTTGGTATGGTGAGGTGGGCTTTTCGGCAACCTGACCATGAGCTTGGCATGCTGAGGTAGAGGTTGGCTCTTTGCCTACCTGGCCATGAGCTTGGCATGCTGAGGTAGAGGTCGGCTCTTTTCCGACTTGGCCATGAGCTTGGAATGGCGAGGTGGGTTCTTTGCCAACCTGACTATGAGCTTGGTATGGCGAGGTGGGCTCTTCGCCAACTTGACCATGAGCTTGGCATGGCGAGTTGGGTTCTTTGCCAACCTGATCATGAGCTTGGCATGCCCAAATGGGTAAACCAACCTGACCATGAGCTTGGTGAGCTAAGGTTGGCTCTTTTCCAACCTGAGCATGAGCTAGGAAAAGGTTGAGCTCGGAGCTTTCGTCCATCAAAGCTTGATAAAAACTATAGCTCGGACCTTTCGTCCATATGAGCTTGATAAAGAATATAGCTCGGACCTTTCGTCCATATGAGCTTGGTAAAAATTGCAGCTCGGACCTTTCGTCCATCTGAGCTTGGCAAAAATTGAGCTTAGACCTTTCGTCTATGTGAGCTCGATAAAAGATATAGCTTGGACTCTTCGTGCGGAGCTTGATAAAAAAATGTAACTCAGACCTTCGTCCATCAGAGCTTGATAAAAACTATAGCTCAGACCCTTTCGTCCATCTGAGCTTGGCCAAAATTAAGCATAGACCTTTCGTCTATGTGAGCTCGATAAAAAAATAGCTCGGACCTTTCGTCCATATGAGCTTGATAAAAAATTGCAGCTCGGACCTTTCGTCCATCTGAGCTTGGGATAAATTGGGCTTAGACCTTTTGTCTATATGAGCTCGATAAAAGATGTAGCTCGAACTCTTCGTCCGGAGCTTGATAAAAATGTAGCTTGGACCTTTCGTCCATCAAAGCTTGATAAAAACTATAGCTCGGACCTTTCGTCCATCTGAGTTTGGCCAAAATTGGGCTTAAACCTTTCGTCTATGTGAGCTCGATAAAAAAAATAGCTCAGACCTTTCGTCCATATGAGCTTGATAAAAAATTGCAGCTCAGACCTTTCGTCCATCCAGGCTTAGGACAAATTGGGCTTAGACCTTTTGTCTATATGAGCTCAATAAAATATGTAGCTCGGACTCTTCGTCCGTAGCTTGATAAAAAAAATATAGCTCGAACCTTTTGTCCATCAAAGCTTGATAAAAACTATAGCTCGAACCTTTCGTCCATCGGAGCTTTGCCAAAATTGAGCTTAGACCTTTCGTCTATGTGAGCTCGATAAAAAATAATAAAAAAATAGCTCGGACCTTTCGTCCATATGAGCTTGATAGAAATTGCAACTCGGACCTTTCGTCCATCTGAGCTTGGCAAATCTATGGAGCTTGATTCCTTCCTGACTTGAATGTGGTGCTTTAAGTTACCTTGTTAAGGCTTGGAGAGACGATATGTTGGGAAAGAAATCCAAATTTTATTCACTACCAAAAGGTTGAAGACAAACCAAGAGCGAGCTCGAACGCTGGCTTACTAAGTTGAAAAACTAAAAAACTACCTCATGAGGATAGTTCCACACCTGATGAAAAGAAACAAAACAAAACATCTAAATCTCAAACTGATGATTTAACTCTGATAGCATGTATATGATGATGAAGTCACTGGTAATACTTCTTTAAATGCCCGGCATTCCAAGGATAAGGCAAACTTGCTCCCCTGAGATCTCTTAGTCGATAGGTGCCAGGGAGTACAACATCAATGACACGGTAAGGCCCTTTCTAGGTCGGTCCCAATCTTCCATCTGGAGGTTTGTGACTAGCAAGCATGACCTTACGGAGTACAAGGTCACCAACCTGGGAAGCTCGGTGTTTGACATGAGAGTTGTAGTAGCGAACTACATGTTGCTGGTATGGGGCATTGCGTAGCTGAGCCAGTTCATGTCGTTTATCTACTAAGTTCCCTCTTGGCATTGCTTGTTTTTTACTTGTACCTTCTCGTGGGTTGATCTCGACCCCACAGTCTATCCCATCTAGCTCAATGGCATACATCTCCATCTTTTCCTTCCCTTTCTACTTGGACGCCATGACGTAACACTCCTTGGCTTTTTGTTGATCACCCTTCACATATCCCACATCAACTTTGGTTGGGAACTTCATCAAGAGCATGTGGCTGGCAATAAAGGCTCGGAGATAGCATAAGGCCGGCCGACCTAAGATTAGATTATAAGCAGAAGGGCATTCAACTATTAAAAAAGTTGTGTACACTGTTGTCTGTTGGGGTGCCGTTCCAAGTGACAGAGGTAGTGTGATACTTCCAATGGAGTTGATGCTATCCCCAGTGAATCCGAGCAAGGGAGTGACCACTGGCTTGAGCTCTTCTCTTGATATCTCTATCTGTTCGAAAGCTAATGTAAAGATGATATTGACCGAACTGCCTGTGTCGATGAAGACCCGTTCCACGCAACAATTTGCGATCTCATCTTGGATTATGAACGGGTCATCATGTGGGTGAACTACACCTTTATCCTCTTCCTCATTGAAGGTGATCACCAAGTACCCAAGCTTGGGTGACTTTGGAGTTCGGTAGCCTAGACCAATAGAAAGTGCCTCCAGTCCAACTTGGGTACATCGCACATACTCCTTTCATGCTCTGTTGGTGTCCCCAGCTAAAGTTGCTCCACTTGATATAAGATTGATGTCTTTTGTAGCATGTGATTGCTTGTCTGGTGTGTTGTCATGCTGCTCTGCTTGCTTCCTTTCACCCACAAATCGGTTTAGACGGCCTCGCCTAATTAGTGCTTCAATCTCATCTTGGAGTTTGTAACATTGGTCGATCGTATGACCGTTCTTGTAGTGCTATCAGCAATATCTATTTAGGTCCTTTCGCCCTTTGGAAAACCTCGAAGGTTGGGGTTTCAGCAACTCTGTTTCTATGTGGAAGAAGACCTCATCTCGATTAGTATTCAACGAGGTGTAGTTGTCGAACCGCGGTCGAAATGGATTTTGTAGTCAATCTCGGTCTCTCCCACCTCACCTAAAATTATCAAATCTTCCTTTCTTGTCATCTGGCTTATCACGTACATCATTCCAACCTTCTCTCTGTTTATCTCCTACACTAGGCTGCGACGAATCCTTCTTTTCTGGTGTATCATATGTCATCTCCTCAACTATAGCATGACGATACGACTCGGACACCAGGTCCTCATAAATTTTAAGTGGAAACTTGTTGACATGGAACAGAAAAGGTTCTCTTTGAAACCCAACTACAAGGGCAGTATATGCTGAATCTTTGGAGTAACTGGGATGCTAATTACTTCTTGATTGAAACGGTTGATGTAGTCTCACAACTTCTCCTTAGGGCCCTACCTGATGATGAGTAGGCAATTATGTGGGTATTTCTTCTTTGAGGTAGATAGAAATTGGTTTACGAAGCTCTTTTTGAGCAGGTCAAATGAGCTGATGGAGTCCCGCTTCAAGGACTTGAACCAATCTTTAGCTGATCTTTCTTAGAGCAGAGGAAAAGCTCGACATTTCATGGCATCTCCGGCATCCTTCACGTTCATCTAGTAATCGAAGTCGTTAAGGAAGTCCACTGGATCGGTGGTCCCATCATAGAGTCGCATCCTGTGCTATTTGAAATCCTTTGGGAGCTTGAATTCAAGGATGTCCCTAGTGAATGGTACGTGTCAGTTGTCATGGCCAAGTCGAGAGGTCCTGTACCTCACTCACGCTCGAGGGCTGTTAGTCGGACTTCCAGCTTCCAATCCATCTCATCTTGCATCCTCTTCATGGCTTCCAAAATTCTACTTTCTCCAGCATGCTCATCTCCATTAGGGCAGACTTCAGACTGATCAACTTCCCGATCACGATCATGATTGACTTTACGATCATGATCTCAGCTTGGATTATGAACGGCACTTCATGATCGCGATTATTAGGTCATACGTATTGAGCTTTCTTTGCCTCAAGCAAATCCCTTAGGTCAAGATATTCCTTCTGGCTTTCGGCTAGCATGCTAGAGAAACTAGAGAATGAGCCATGAAGGCTAGGCTCAAAAGTTTGCAGCTTCCCACGATTCGTTCCATTAGGAGATTGGGGATGGCTCCCACCCTCTTCGTCATCATGTCTTTCACGTTGAAGTTTGCCTCGGCATTGGTCTCCACCTAGTTGACAATCTCCATGTTCTTGACGCCACTCTTCTAGCCTTCATTGTCTTCCTGTATGGGTCTTCTCGAGCTCCTCCGTGACCCCTTGTTTTGATCATGAAGTTCGTTAATGTATTTCCTCATCTCCTTCAGGTAGGTCATGATGTTAGCTAGGCAATTGGATTTCTTTCTTCCCTTCCTCGGCGCAGCAGGGGTGACGAGTTCGTTGTGGCTGGGCTCTTGACTCATGGTTCAAGCAAGTGGTCGTTGTCTAAAAACTTAAATGGAAATCAACAAGATGTCGATTCCCACAGACGGTGCCAAACTGTTGATGCCTAAATTTGGTTCAACAGAAGATGACCTCTTCGAGATTGAGGTCGGGCAATTCTTCCGGACTAGGTCAGCGTGACCAACCAAGTCGTCCTCAATAACCTGTAAAACAAGATAGCTTCAGTGGGTGACACCCTTCGATGCTTAAGTCAGTCGAGTGTTTTAAGAGTAAAATTGCACAATAGGTTATAGTGCTTAGAATTGCATACCTTTCACGGAGGATGGCCTTAGCCTTTTGTATCATCCCAGACGACCTAATCCTTCTTGAAGTGGAACTCCATAGCAAATCAGCTCTCCTTGAACTAGGACTCCGGTACACCCTAACCCTCCTCGGATTAGGACTCCGTTTAGATATGTGTCTTGGTGATCCCGAAACATCCCAACTTCTTTAGGACTAGAAGTCCTTTGAGTGAACACCATATAAATCAACCTCATACGCACCGGGCTCGAGCTCATGGACTAATGGGCCCACAAGCCCACATGAGTCAGAACAAAAAAATATATGGCGACTAGGCTCGAGCCCAGCCCTACCACTAACACCATGGTCTGGCCCAGCTCGACCACTAACACCGTGGTCTGGCCTAACTTGACCACTAACACCGTGCTCTGGCCCAACTTGATCATTAACACTGTGCTCTAGCCTAGCTTGACCTAGAGGTATTTTACCTCACAAACACATACAAAAGATGTTTGCCTAGGAAACTTAGTTTAAAAGATGATTTATGCATCAAAATATAGTAAGTTGCATCTAGAAGAAAGGTTACTTCTTTTTAAATTTTATGTTATTTTATTGATTTATATATATAGTTTATAATTTTTACTTAAATTTTTTTTTTTTGCCACATTAAAAAAAAATGTTTATATTTGCCACGTCAACATTTAACAAATTCACTAACAAACTGGGTTATGGAAGGTCTCATTTATTTGATTGCCATAAGTTTGGGTACCCATTTGCAAAAGAGAGACTCTCATGCAAAGGGGATAACACTTTTTGTTATTCCCGACTAATAATATAATGACACGTTAGATAACTTTTCCACATGTTGTTAGGTTATTGACCAGAGATAGCAAAATAATGCTATTTTCGTTACAAGTAAGTTTTTTTTAAAAAAATATTTGTACTGTTTTCCATGTTTTTGTATGAATTTGAAATGACCTGTATAATTTTGAGAGTTTTATGCAGTTCATCCTAACAAGTTCCTTTTTAAATAATTTTTTACTACATTTTATTTGGCAATCATCTCGTGGGATTTTCTAGGTTCAGTTTGAGCTATCATGTAGAAAACTAGCATGACTAGGTTCTGATATGTTTGTCCAAAAACTGATCAAAGAAAAAGAGAGAGGATGAGTTCGTAAAATGTTAGTTTTATGGTCAGTGCATTGCTTTTGACCTACTCTGGCTTCATTAACACCTTGTCCCTCAAGATCAGCCCCATCAAGAGGTGGTTATCTTGCAACTGTTGGCTTCCAAATCTTTTCAGCCAAGTGTCAATTCGGCCGGATTGATTTGGCCATGAAGACGTCCTGCTTCGATGTTGTGGTGGTGCAGGCGTGCTAGTACCTGGGCCGAGAAACGGCCGTGAGTACAAATGGATGGCGAGTGACGGATGCGCTCCTTGATCTTCACTTCTTTCGAGTGACTATGGTTGAGGGAGGAATAATACTCGGCCACTAGGTCTTAGGCCTCAGATACAAGGCATTATGAACGGTACGTACACCGAGAAACCTACGTCTCAACAATGGATTGGCTCACCAGACTTAGCCAAGATGTGTGTATCTTGACCCTTGAGGATGGTGATGGCGCTGTGCACGGTAGCACGTCTGGTTCAGACCTCTATCCGGAAGAATCTAGACGAATTGTATGGTGCCCAAGAAATAAATCAAGACATGCTTGATAATCTTGGATCTTGGCCTGTAGCGAAGTTCCAAACGTATTGGTTTGGATCTTTGGGAATAGAAATGCAAAGATTTTGGCCTTGAGCAGTGCGAATTTGGCACGTGGCATCTTCTTATTGGTGAATGACCTCGGTTTTGAGCGCAGCGCAAGGTTCCTTTTTGGCCTAGGTCGAACGAGTGTAGTGCAGAGCTGAGCGGAGTAGGTGGCGTGCCTCGATCACGGAGCCCTTGGCCACTCGCACAGTTTGAGGTGCAAAAGGGGCGGTTCCCACGTGTATATCTAATATTTTCCTAGTGATGTGATCGTTCCACATGGCATTGGTAATGACTGGTCGAATTCCCAATCCCTGGGGTTTGGGCCTTTGTTGTTTTTGAATTGGGCCGATGGATCGTGGGCCTTTGAGCATTGGTTCCCATTGCTTCTTGGGTTTTTGCAAATCTCATGACTTCCTACTCTGGGCCGAGTCTGTAGTCACGGTCGTAGGCCTCAATGGCTGGGTTTTCCTATTTTAGTCATTGGGCTGGAGTTTGATAAAATGGGCCAAGTCTGTGACCTAATGTGTCCATGCCACTTCATCTTCTCTCATGGGGTCCGTGTGGAAAATTTTTGTTGTAAACAAGAAGTAGAAAGAAAGAAAAAAATAACCAACTATATCAAATGATTCTTCCTTGCTATAATAAATAGAATACAACATTTAATTTCTTCGGTTACTTTTAGACCGAAAAGCATAAGAGGAATTAACTAATCATGACACATTCACTTCAAAATTTCGTGTGTCATTTAAAAATTAATTGTGACACACGTTAAATAAGTAGTAGTTACATTAGAAGAAAGAAATTTCATTGGGGTTTGATCTTGGGTGCCATAGTTGGAGGGGAATCCATCACCATGGTGGGAACCCATTGGCAATGTCAATGATCATTTGGTGTAGTTGCACTCAACTCTATTTTGTTGAAGGAGATTCTATGTCAAATCTCGTGGACGACAAAAATAAAATAAAAAAGACGATAGGGAATAATGGAAAATTGTAATTGAAGGAAGATTGATAAAAGGAAGACATTTTTATGCGTTGGGGTTTGGTTCTCCAATATCTTCTCTAACATTCCACTTGCGAACACGGTTACGAGCTATTGTTACCTGTAGAAGGTTACAACTTTTAATTGCTTGGTGTGAAGTAGATACTTCAGTTTCATATTTAAGTAAAATTTATAGTAAAGGCCACAAAGAAAATATTTAAACATACCTGTTTCTCCCAATCAGTTTTGCAAGTGAGTATGACTAGTACAATAGTTTGGACAAATGTTCCAAACAACATTCCAATCCAAACACCCTACAAAACAGACTTGATGGAATAAGTAATTTTTTTTTTTTTATCAAAAAAAGAAGAAAATGCCTACTATCAGAAGTGATTTTATAGGTTCATGTGGAAAAAAAGCCGAAGGCAAGATCATGGCATGTATGTGCATGCTAGTTTTTTAATTTTCAATTATCATACTAATGGGATGTCACGTTCGAATTAGGAATGTCAATGGGTCGGGTAGGGGCCGGGTATGACAATATCATCCCCATCCCCGCTCTCCATCCCTGCCCCCGTCCCTGAACCCATCCCCGTTTATTAGGTTTCGGAGAATCCTCGTTCCCGTCCCCGTCGGAGGATTATCCCCCATATTCGCTCCGAATCCCCAATTTTTTTACATAAAAAAATATTTATCATACATTTTAATATTAAGTTTCATATTAAATTATCATTCAACACATCCAAATTAACTATAAAGTTCAACTCAACAATTCAAAATCACATCAATATGAAATTCCATAGAAAATTAGTAAGAATTAGGAGAGGGAAGTTAACTTAGGGTTAAACATAAATATTATAATTATATATTTATTTATTTAAATATAAACATATATAGTTTCGGGTCGGGTTTGGGGATGGGGACGCCAATACCATCCTCTCCCCGTACCCATCGAGGATTTTTCAAGTTCGGGGATCCCCGTACCCGATACCCATTTAGCCCCGAAATCTCCTCCCATTAGGGTCGGGGAACTGACAGGGACCCACCCCTACGGGGATTTTTGCCATCCCTAGTTCAAATCCCTATGATACCTTGATATAGTGTATGTGTGTGAGACTCCCCTCCCCTTTATAGTTTAGACCATCGGTTGTATTAAAAAAAAATTCTACTATCGTAATAGAGTGATAGACACCACAAAATCTAACCACTAACTACTATATATGAGTGAAAAGAAGAGAAATTATAGCTCTCACTTTGACTTGTAGATGTAGAAGAAAACCCAACACAGCTCCAATTGGAATCCCTATAAGATAATAGCACGCTATGTTGACATATGCTACAATACTCTGCCATCCAGCTCCTATAGCAACTCCTGTGGATAAAAATTTGCTAATGTTTATGTTGCAAGTTTTTCAGGATCTACAGTACTGGTAAAGGTTAAATTAGTTCTAATCTGGGAAAATAATTTTATTGAGTATCGAAAAAATGGCAAGAATACCAGAGAGCACAGGCTGAACACTGTTCAACAATATGGAGAAGGCCAGTAAAGGTGACAGCTCTGCAACCTTCTTAGCTACCTCGTCGTTGGTGGTGAAAATGTAGGCAAGACGTTCCCTCAAGAACAGGAAAAGCAAGAAGAGCACAAAGCCAATGGAAAGTGATGTCAACACAATAACCACAACAGAGAACTTTGCCGCTTTTGCGCTACCCCGTCCAAGCTCATTCGACACTCGTACACTGGAAGAAGATGATTTCAGCCAAACATCAGTACATTGTTACGTTGCACGAATTAATGCATCTAATGTTCCAAATGAATGTAAATTAAAACAACGTTAGACAATATAAATTATACATTGCTATATTTCTGAAGAAAAAAGATGATGAGAATAGTAAACTACCTTGCTGTAGCCAGGAAACCAAGGGCTATCATCATTTCCCACCCATTGATGTTGAGGCTGGACATATTTGTAGTTGAACACATAAGAATGAAAAGAAAACGCAAGAAAAAATAAAGTTGTTTAAAAAATATGTGAGATGACAGAGCTTATGTCTACATAAAATCGAAAGGAGGAAAGGCTCGGAAAATTACCAAATAGCTAGAGCATCAATAGAAACTTCAGCATCTTCCATGTTTCCCGTTAGAAGAACCAAGATCGTGTTGTACCAAAGCTCGAGACTGTAAGGGAAAATGAGATTTCTACTCAGGAGCTCCATATGTACTAAACGGAGGAGTCATAAGACCTTCATTCCAAAATGACTATTACTGATATTTCTCCTTTATTTTCAAACAGAATATTACTGAAAAGTTAAACTAGCATCGGATGACATGGAAAACCAAAACAAAGAAAAAAACAATTTCTTACCAAAGCATAACACCAGATGACAGAGAAAGCTTGACGACATTCCATAGATCTTTAAAAGCTAAGGTAGAGAAGCCGGTCCAAGTGTCTGGGCATCCTCCACATAGAACAAACAAAAGCTGACACACGTTTGGTAGCCAATACGCTATAACCGTTGACACCATTGCACCAGCAACCCCGAACTTAAATTTCACAGTCAAAAGCCATGAAAGGAGGATGTGGATTGTAATTGAAACTGCTGACACATAAGCAATGATCATATTTTTGCTCTGTGATTGTAAGTACATTTGACAGGTAAAGGATACAACAAAAGCGAAAAGCACCGGGATCACCCATAGAGAAATATATCCTGCCTCTTCTGCAATATTATCTTTTTGGCCTAAAGCCTCGAGAATCGGAGTTGCGAAGATGCAAATAGGAATGAGGAACAATGTGCTCACAAACAGTACTATCCATGACCTTTGAAGATGCACCCCAAGCATGTGGTATTGCTTTGCACCATATGATTGACCACAAACAGTTTCCAACGCACTAGCCATGCCCAGCTGTAGAATAAGAGATTCAGAAACATCATTCATATTGCACGGAAAAAGCCTAAGCGAAGCAATTATGTTATCCATAAAATGAAAAAAAACATACCAAGAGGCCATTTGCGAACCGAACAAGTACGGTGAATACAAGTGAAAATGCAGCTAATTCAGTAGAGCCAATGTGACCAATGAAGGCTTGACTGACGATATTTGTTCCAAAGGTGGAAACTCTGGTGAATATAGCAGGGCCAGCCACCACCCACAGCTTCTTGTTTTCATTCCATACCCTGGTTTTGAGTGGCAAATCCTCATCCTTATCATCAACACGATTCCCTTGTGCACTTGCCTCTCTTATCAGAAGATTATTTGTGATGTCTTCTTCCATGTTAGTGTAACCAAGGGTACTCTAGCTAGCTTCTTCTGTTTCTCTCTAACCTGCCAAGTGCCAAATACATACATACATACAAAAGCAAGCCCTTTTGGGACACTTTTACAGACTCCTATATAAATCAACAGTGTTGATTAGCTGCACCAGAAATTCCCGGCACCTGAACATTGCAACAACCCTTCATTAAGAATTTAAGTTTATGAAGGTTTGCTGCACCAAATTTAAGTTTATGACTTTATTAATTAATACACATTAATCACCTTGACAAAGGCATGATGCTCGGAAGTCAGCACATAAACATAGCAGTACTAATTACCATTTGATTCTTCTATTAGAATCAAGGATGAATTGCATGAGAAGCTAGAAACCAGACAGGAGCAGACAAACTCCAACGGTGTGCACCGACACCACCATATCCAGACACAAACGAGGCCACCGAGTGCGCAATTGGAAAGTTGCAACCAGCACGTGTTGCTTGGATTGCAATTGGAATGCTGTAATATATTATTATATTTTATGAAAAGTGTCACGTAAAGCTACAATGTTTGTGTAAAGTTTACATAAAAGGTTGCAGGGTCTTGAAACATTGCACTGATACATAGGTATTGGTTGCATCTCCTTGTCTGCACCGGTTAAAAGAAATATTCATTGGACATAAACTAATGAATTATGTCACATGCAATGATCGAGTGGTTTGTGAAACAGTCGTATCATTTCGGCTGAATTCATTTCAGTCACGATCCTTGGGAAGAGTTTTTACAAAAAAAATATTCAAAATTTAGCCCATACTTTTTATAAATGTCATTTTTTCTAACACTTTCAAAAATAGTAAAAAGTTCACCTAAAAATACTTAAATGCTCTTAAAACTTAAATCCACAAGCATTAGTTAAAAAGTCCAAATGAGAAGTAATAGAGTTAAAATTATTATCTTAAACATAAAGTTTACAACTTTATAGTTTGATAAACAATCTTGTGGGGCATCTTAGATCACTTAAAATATGTCATATAAATAGAAGCTCAAGCTCCAAGAAGTTGATCATAAACAGTGAGACAAGTAAAAGGAATGATAGTAAACCACAAGTGAATTATCAAACAAAGCAACAGTTCAACTCATTTTATCATCTTACTACATTTAAGCTCCAAGAAGTTGATCATAAATGGTGAGACACACCAAACATATTGCAATGGTGAAAGTTAATAAGTAATTTTCTTGATCACAATAAAATCATAAGATGACATGAAGTATGAACTTCAACCAAGGAGCTGAATAATTCATATAAGATGAATGGTATCTTGAATAAGCATTTTAGAAATGGCTATATTCCAAAAGAGATAATGGGACCCCGTTCAAATTCAAAAGATGAAATGTCCTCACCAAGTGAGATCTTCCAAAGAGAAATATAAAAGAAAATAAATGAAAGGTTCATGTGCTTATCAATAAGTATACAATCATATATGATATTACGAAGATATTGCAAAACAAGTTGCACTTAATAAAGAAATATCACGTATATAAGGGAAAACATTTGTAATACCCCAGGATCAAAACCCTGGACAATTGATAAGTATGTCTTTTGAGTTGTAAGAACACGAATAGACAAAAAGAGAAATAAGCGAAGAGAGATAGTATTAGAACATCAAAGTGGAACCGTACACCTATGTTAACTCTAATATGATCACTAATTCCTAAGATATAGGAACAAATTCTAGAAAGGTTTCTAGATAAACTTGGACATTGTAACCCTAACTGGTTCATAACCAAGCACAGTACATATCTATGCAACATAGGTTGATATGTCAACACCTTTTGGATAAAAAATGAATCTCCTTTATAGGAGTAGTTCCTACCATGAAAGATCAATGCTCTTAAAAGAAGAGAATACTCATGGGACAATAGCTCAAGCCAAGTAATTTAACTCTCATAAAGCATCCAAAATTCAGAGAAGACGTTACATAAATGAGCTAGTAACTCATGATTTTGTTCGTCTCTAAGTTGCAAAGAAAGTTGATATGACATAGATCACTGAAGCCTTGTACACATCATCTATAAATGGCTTGATAAGAGTCTCAAGTGCAAACACATTGTGTGCTGACTGGCTTTACGTGTGTGTGTAGGGGACTTTTTCTTCCGACAGCTGTAAATAGGCTGGGCTGCCGTAAAGGGCAGATTGATGGAATTGTCCCTCTTGTCTGAGTTCGAAAATTAAGCCCCGAAAATACTTCGAAAAGGTAGCAGAGCCTTAGGAAGTATTTTGGTTACCGTCACCAACCAAAATAATGACAGCTTACAGGTAATTTTTGCATGCTTACAGATAAACTTTTGAGCTTGGCATGAGAGGCATGTGGCATGGAAGCAAAATCAACAAGAGTTTAGCACTAAAAGAAAATTTAGGCTTGCTTTGAGGGAAAAGGAAGTGCTAGGGTAAGAAAGGAGAAGTTTTGTGAGAGATTTGGCTAAGAGAGAGGAAATAAAGAACAGAGTTCTTCTGGCAGCTTGACAGATGCTCTGTTTGCCAGAAGAGAAGAATGAAGAAGAAAAGTGAATAGTGCATGAGGTTGCTGGGTTTTTTGCAAGTGAGAGAGAAGGCTTGCTCTCTGAATCTAAGTTGGATTTGTTAGGTAGGAGAAGCCTCATTTTATAGCCACTGGAAACCACCGTTTCTCAAGAAACCCTAATGGTTTCTACCCATTTTGGCCAAGCTTTTCCTCTCCTTTCTCATCTCCCTCCTTGACTCTTCCCATTTTGATGAAATCCCTTCTGTCTATTTGCACCAGATCATAGTTTTTTTGAAGCTCAAGGCCCCCTTTTCCCGCAGCTGTCTCAATGGCAAACTTCCATTCCCAGCCATCTCTTTTATTGCTTTCTTCCCTTTTTTCCATGGCCAAGTCTGATGAGAAAAGGAGTTGGGATATATATGTTGGTTTGAATGGTGTTTCTTTCTTTGGTATCTTACACACTAATACCCCCTAGTTCCTTGGATGTTTTGGCTTTGAAACTTGCTCCCTCCATATGCTGGAACCTCCCAGTAGCTCTGTTTAATGAACCTACAGACCTTCTCTACATGGCTTCTATTTTTCTAGCAAGGGGCTGAGGCTTTTGTGGCTTATTTTGGAGTTTTGTATGGGCCAAGGTGGTTCCTTAAGTAAGTGGGCTATTTTTATTAAACATTGGGCTTTTTGGTTGAGTCATAGGCTATTTTACTTGGGCTATTTGGGCTATTTCTTTTCCCTTGTGCTTACCCACATGTTTGGGCCAAAGAAATGGGCTTGAGTCCCGAGGCTCCCAAGCAATTCGAGACCTTTCATTTCTCGGCCCATCAATGGGCCTCATGTTGATTCATTACTATCCATGCCACAACCCACTCAAGCAAGCCTCGGGTGTTTGAGTGGCTTGGGCCCACTTAGGCCTGTAGCGTGGTTGGGTGTGAGATAACAATTTAGTGCTTGGCATGGCATGTCGCTTGGCATGTTTTAATTATGATGCTTGGTGGGATAATTAGCATGGATTTGTAGAGCTAATGCATTTTATAATCTTAATCTCGATTCCTAGCATGACGTTTTGTTTATTTTGTCACATTCCGGGATCGGCTCCACCGTAGCACGATATTGTCTGCTTTGGGCCCCCCTCTCTGCCTTCACGGTTTTGTTTCTGGGAACTCACGAGCAACTTCCCAGTGGGTCACCCACCTTGGGATTGCTCTAGCCTCCAACTCGCTTAACTTCGGAGTTCCTATGACTCCGAAGCCAGTGAGCTCCCAAAAGGCCTCGTGCTAGATGGATGCGGGTGTGCACATATAAGGCACATCACCTCCTCTCCGTTGGTTGATGTGGGATCTTACAATCCACCCCCCTTAAGGGCCCGACGTCCTCGTCGGCACACTCGCACCACATGGCAGAGTGGCTCTGATACCAAATTGTCACATCCCGGAATCGGCTCCACTGTAGCACGATATTGTCTGCTTTGGGCCCCCTATCTGCCCTCACAGTTTTGTTTCTGGGAACTCATTAGCAACTTCTCAGTGGGTCACCCATCCTGGGATTGCTCTAGCCCCAAACTCGCTTAACTTCAGAGTCCCTACGACTCCGAAGCCAGTGAGCTCCCAAAAGGCCTCGTGCTAGATGGATGCGGGTGTGCACATATAAGGCACATCACCCCCTCTCCGTTGGTTGATGTGGGATCTTACATATTTGGCATGGCACGTGAAGTGTGACTTGTGCATGGCGGACTTTCGAGTGCTCCAAACCAGATCTTTTCTCAATAATATATTGTTTTGGGCCGAGAATATTTTCGGGCCAAGCCATGGATTTTTTGGGCCTCAACAATGTGCAAGTGGGAGATTGTTGTTCACCCGTTTTGATGTTAATCCTGTGAAGGTAGGATGAAGTTTCCTATTGACTCGAAAACCATTGATTGGTTAACAAGCCAACTCTCTTTTTGTGTATGAGAGTGCCGCTTGTAACAATAAAAACCCTAGCAGACTTTCAAAACAGATAACTTGCGCCCCAAGTTATTGATCTTGAACAAACAATTGTGAATTTAGATAGGGAATATCTCCCAAGTAAGTTCTTTTTCTGCCTCAGGATGGTGAGGACTTTCACAATTTTTCACAGCATAAAACTGGTAATTTTGGCCAGAATAAATGATAAGAAAATGAACTATTTTAGGCAGAACTCCCTTGTACAAACTTAGAAAGGAAAAGACCAATTCTACAAGGGACAAAAAAGCATTGAACTTCAATTTATGACTGGATAGCTGCTTTTGATTCAGACTGGACTGGGTATGTATGTGTTGGATTGGACCATCAACACCTTCAACTGTCAAGTTTCAGTTGTAAATCGATACCAATGTTCGAGTTTGGCAAAGCTTTAATCTACTTCAAGCCCTAGAAGGTTTCTTAAATGGGCAGAATTGGAGCCTCTTTAGTCTAAAAGGGGCAAAAGTAGCTAGATTTGATGATTACTGAGTTGGAACTGCACTATAGTACCTGTTCTGCTTGATCAGGGCTTTCCATAAATTTGTTGAGGTTTTCATATTTGTAAAAACCAGGACTCTGCTTGATTTGGCCTATGATCATTTTTGTGACTTTGAGAGTTTTTGTCTTGATTGATTTTTTTGGTTGTCCTCTATCTGTTCACCGTCTCTCTTATTTTATAGGAAATGCTGGAGTGGGGTTTTTAATCTTTGAATAATGGGCGGCAAATATTTTAGAAAGATCTTTCTTTTTAAATGCCACAAACTGGGAAGTTATCTATTCTGACAGATAAGAACCATCAACAGTCAGTTCACATGGTGGTCTTTTCCTTGCTTTTCCCTAAAAAGAAAATCAACCCATTTTGCTCTCTGCTTGTTCCTTTGTGAAGAAGGAAAGACACAATCTGTATAATGATCAGTTTGCTTTTTCTATTTGAACAACTCCCTTACTTCCTACTTATCTTTTGAGATCCTAGTCTGCTTATCTCTTGGGAAGGTCACCTGCTCTTTGTGCAGAATTTCTCTGTATATAAAAAGGGATTTTGATCTTTTTTTTGTTGTAGAATTTTAGAAAAGTCTTCCTTTTATATCTGCCTTCATTAACTCTCTATCAACTCCTCTGTGATAGTTGAAATTTTTTACTTTTCAAAGTCAGGTAGTCATGTGGGGGCTTCTGAGAAAAGATCTGCTAACTTGTTTTTTTTTTTGGTAGAGATCGAATGGTGTGAAAAAAGGGTGTGTTAGTTCCTTTTAATCTTTTGTAGATAAAAAAAGCCCAAATGTTTTGTTCATGGGCCTTTTTGACAAAAAAAAGGCTGGGTGTGCCAAATTAGGCCCAAACTCAAGGTAAACTTTGGTGGCTGCCAAAAATTGACATGGGCTTTTATATTTTGGACTGGGCGTGCCAAATTATGCCCAAACAACTGTTAGATATATGCTCTAGAAGCCAATATAAAATGAAAAATTCTAAGGATATAATATAATAAATATAATCAATAAGGCGTGAATGTTAATTTAAGAAACATAATGTATGTAAAGTAACAAGTTCATGGATAAAGATATAAATGGAAAGTAGTATGAAGAATGTAAATTCACAAGACCTTTCTATCATAAGAATATCGTATCCTAAAATGTTCCTGGTCATAGGATCACCAATTGGACACTGGTGCACACTATATCTGCTCAATTGTGAGGATGACTAGTCTCAAGTCATTCATGTTACTGTTGCATCTACAGAAAGAAGTTTTTCAAAATTAAAATTGTTAAAATCATACTTGCGATCAACTAAGTCGTAAGAAAGATTAAACGGACTAGCTTTGATTTCAATTGAAAGTGAACTTCTTGAAAAACTTGATTATGAACATTTGATTGATGATTTCTCTTCTAAAAATTCAAGAAGATCAATTTTTAGACATTAGTATTGTACTGGCTATGTTTTTTTTTCTTTTGGGGTAAAAGCTCTCGTAATTGTTTTAATTCTTCAAATAAGACAGCAAATACATTGTGAATGATTTTTGGATAATCATGTATGTTTTTGTTGTTTCTTTTGTGTTTAATGCAATATAATCTAATTTGTTAATGATATTTATGTGCAACTACTCTTTAATTTGTGATTGCCAATTTTTTTTTCCTATTAAACACAGATTGCTTATTAGAGGCAGCATGAGACCTTATAGGAGCGCAAGGAGCTTATTTTTGTACCAAACATTTAACTTTATCAAATGGAAATATTTAAATTTTTATGAATTTGATTTCTGATTGTCATTACATATTTATTAATGGTGAATTTTAGTTATAAAAAAATTGTTTATGACATTAAGTTATGGCAAATTTTTATAGTATTTTTGTATTAGATTATGTGAGGCCCCAATTTAAATTTCACACAAAGCCCTCAAAATCTCAGGGACTGCCCTGATTTTGATGATGCTCCAGCCTGGCTTGGTTCTATCATCTTGGATGACTTGTTACTGTTGCTAGAACTCGCTTGGTGGGTTCTGTGTTAAGTTAGCTGTGATGTTTCTGGGGTTTTTGCTCCCCTTCATCATGATAATAAATATAAAAATAAAAATAAAAACAAAGCCAGACCACATGTATATATATTTGGATACAAACAACTATATGCTTCATCCTATTTTCAAGGGTTTGATGGGGTAAAAAAAACCTAGAAGTAAAATAAGAGCTGTAACACACTCACATCTATTGAGAATAATAAAGTTACATGGATAATTTATTAATGTTTTGCTCCGCATTTTGAATTCTGTAACAATTTGGTCTTAAATCGGACTAATTTTTGCATTGATGTACCTATTAATTGATATGACAAATTACCTATTAATTTGATCGTATTTTTATTTTACAATATTAGAAGAGGTCACAAGTTATATTTTTACCTTCTCAAAGATCGAAAATGTAAATGAACACAGCGTCGTATTTGATGATACTTGAATATTTTTTAGTATGACACACGATGTTTAAACATTTAAACATCAAATTGACAAATGAAACTGAAACAAAATACGAAATAATGGCACAATATCAACACAATTGGTACGATCTTGATTAAGATCACGCATGCAAACTGGAAACTCGCTACAAAATCTTCACATCCGTGTGTCATCTGTTTGTCATCCATCATCCATGTAAGGAACAAATGAGCAAACTGAGTGCTATGGTTACCTTGATGGTTACCATGACAGACGGGGCAAAGTTAGGATGTGTAAGGTTGTTTTTGTCAATTGTTAAAAGATATGAACCAAACTATTATTAATCCAATAATGAAATAATATGAAGGAAGGTTGATAAAAGCCAGAGATTTTTATGTCTCGGGGCTCGATTCTCCAATATCTCTTACTTCCCACTTGCTAACACGGCTACGAGCTATTGTTACCTGCAAATATTAATACGGGTTTTAATTGCTTGCTGTAATTAGGTACTTGAGTTTTGCAATGCTGTACAAATTTTGAGTAAAGCAACAAACAAAACCAGTGAAAAGTGCCTTGACTTGCAGTTTAGTGGTTCATGTTTGAACTCCCATTCCCCACGGCACATTGACAATGTGTGTGTGAGAGAGAAAACCCCCTCTTCGAATATCTTTTGTGTCAAAAAATAAAATTAAATTAAACATACCTGTTTATCCCAATCAGTTTTATAGGTCAGTATGAGTAAAACAACAGTTTGGACTAATGTTCCAAACAACATTCCAATCCAAACACCCTACACAAGAGACTTGATGCAGTCAGTTATTTGAAGAAGAAAATCAAACAACTACTATGAGTGAGAAGAAGATTAAAATTGCTCACTTCGAGTTGTAGCTTTAGAGGATAACCAAGCACCACCCCAACAGGAATCCCTATAAGGTAATAGGACGCTAAGTTCACATATGCTACAATACTCTGCCATCCAGCTCCGAGAGCAACTCCTGTCGATGTAAAATTCGTTATCGGAAAAGGAAATGTTAAGTGATTTCTTTCGTGTTTTTCTTTTGTGTCGTCAAATACTGATGAACATTTAAATTAACTGAAATTTGATGACAAGAAAGGAAATTGATATCCTTCAATTATGAGTGAGAGTATCAGAGAAATAGCAATAGTACCTGAGAGCACTGGTTGAACACTGTTCAAGAGTATGGAGAATGCCAATAAAGGTGACAAGTTGGAAACCATTGTAGCTACCTCTTCATCGTTGGTGAAAATATAGGCAAGACGTTCCCTCAAGAATAGGAAAAGCAAGAAAAGCACAAACCCAATAGCAAATGATATCGACACAATAACCTTAACAGAGAACTTTGCTGCTTTTGCACTACCTCTTCCAAGCTCATTCGACACTCGTACACTAGAACATTTCAACCAAACATCAGTACAACATCTTATTTTCTGAAGAAAAATGATAATGAGAATAATAAGTACCTTGCTGCAGCCAGGAAACCAAGGGATATCATCATTTCCCACCCAACAATGTTGAGGCTGCAATGTTTACATTGAACACATCAAAATGTAAAGAAAAAACATGTAGGTTTTGAAACAGTTGGATGACACAGTATATGTATACATAAAAACGAAAGGCGAAAGGACATATGAAAATGATTACGGGACGGAGGAAGGCTCTGAAAAATTACCAAATAGATAGAGCATCGATAGAGACTTCTGCGTTTTTCATGTTTCCGGTTAAAAGAACCAAGATTGTGTTGTACCAAAGCTCAAGACTGTAAAGGAAAATCAGATTTCTACTTAGAAGCTCCAAA
Organism: Prunus persica; assembly: GCF_000346465.2. NCBI lineage: Eukaryota > Viridiplantae > Streptophyta > Magnoliopsida > Rosales > Rosaceae > Prunus > Prunus persica. Next base: position 4,329,672 of record NC_034015.1, read on the forward strand.
TATGTACTACTACTACTATAAGGAGTCATAAGACATTCATCCGAAAACAACCATATCAATATCATTCTTTTGAATATCTACTACTAGGAGTCCTGAGGTACCAGTTTTTTTTATTTAAGTACTAAAAGGCATTACTGAAAGAGAGTCTGACCTTTTTTTCATATTTTCAAATAGAAGTACATATTACACAAAAGTTAATTTTCTGGGATATATAGACATGTATATTATGTGATTGCCTCTATGTGACAGTTCCAAATTAATATTGCCTCCATCCAGATTTTCTCAAATAAGCGAAATCAGTAGTATCCTAACAAATTACGCATGCATGTAAAGAAAGATAAACTAAGGAACGACAGAAAAACACCAAAAGTAAAACCAAAACTAACACTAAGGTCTTACCAAAGCATAACACCAGATGACAGAGACAGCTTGAGGACATCCCAGAGATCTGTAAAAGCTAAGGTTGAGAAGCCTGTCCACGTTCCCGGGCATCCTCCACATAGAACAAACAACAGCTGACCAATGTTGGGTAGCCAATATGCTATAATAGTCGACACCATTACACCGGCAACCCCCCACTTAAATTTCACAGTAAAAAGCCATGAAAGGAGGATATGGATTGCAATTGAAATTGCTGACACATAAGCAATGATCATATTTTTGCTCTGTGCTTGTAAGTACATTTGGCAGGTAAAGGATACAACAAAAGCAAAAAGCACAGGGATCACCCATAGAGAAATATATCCTGCCTCTTCTGAAATATTATCTTTTTGGCCTAATGCCTCTAAAATCGGGGTTGTAAAGATGCAAAGAGGAATGAGGAGCAATGTGCTAAAAAACAGAACTACCCATGACCGCTGAAGATGTATTCCAAGCATGTGGTACTGTTTTGCACCGTATGATTGACCACAAAGAGTTTCTAGCGCACTAGCCATGCCCAGCTGCAGAATAACAGATTCAGAAATATCCCTCAGATTACTGATCTTCAACACCATAAAAATGAATTTTTTACATTCTCAATACATTAACGAAAATCCAAGTGAAAAGAAGAAAAGTGAACCGCAACAGAAATTGATTGAACAATTGCTGTTCAACACAAACATGAACATTTAAACTTTATCTACTTATCAACTAAAGATTGAAGCACTAAAAAAATAATATGCTAAACTTTCTTCATATGTTGCACTTAAAATGTGATGTGAAAACCTGAAGAGCAAGTCTAAAAGCAAAAGAATCCAACATTATCATGAGAGGCCAGCAGAAGTCATATGTTTAAGAAAAGCTGAGGCCTCCGTTACAGTTTAGTACGGTGAATACAAGCGAAAATCTGCAAATAAGAAGATTGTAGGGAGCCAAAATTAAACTAAACATACCAAGATGCCATTTGCGAACCTGACAAGTACGGTGAATACAAGCGAAAATGCAGCTAGTTGTGTAGAGCCAATGTGACCAATGAAGGCTTGACTGATGACATTTATTCCAAATGTGGAAACTCTGGTGAAGATAGCAGGGCCAGCCACCACCCACATCGTCTTGGTTTCCCTCCATACCCTGTTTTTGAGTGGCAAATTCTCATCCTCCTCCTTATCCTCAACACCATTTTCTTGTACACTCTTCTCTTTTGTCAAAAGAGTCTGGTTAATATTGTCTTCTTCCATGTAACCAAGTGTCTTTTAGTTACTTCTTTTTAACCTGCCAAGTGTCAAATATAGAAAAGACTGGAAATTACTCTCATGGGCAAAGAATTCTCCTGTTGCTATTTCTATATATTTAAGAGTCCCACCATATTCAACAGTGAGAGAAATATTATTTTGTACAAGAATTCTCCCTCCAGAGTTAATTCCAAATCCAAGCCGTTGTATCCATTAATATCATTCATAAAACAAATTTTTTAATTTTTTTTTTTTGTTTACTGAAAGACAGCTTATTAGGTGGCGCTTTGTTTTTGTTTTCTCAGTTCTGACTGAGACCCTTTGGCCAAAAAATTATTTTTATATAACCTGCAAAGTCATATGTAATCAAGGAATGCAGAGTGTACCTCCCAACACATCACAATTTTAAAACACCCAAATGATTATTTAATTAACTTGTTACCACACTAACAGTATTATAACAAATATAAAATTACATAATATATACATATAATATGTACTAAAACTTAAGATATAATATCAAACTTTGCAGCATGAGATACAAAACTTGATGGAAACTTAAGGAGTCAAGAACATAAAAAGTTCCCTCTCACTCTCATTATATATACAGAACAGAGGTAGATAGAATGAAAGAGAGAAGAGACTCACAGGAGTATATTACCCAAGGGGCCTCCTCCTCTCAGGCGATGGATGCGTTCAGGTCTTGAAGAAGAGTTTTATACTTTCAGTGGTCTCTTCAGGGACCAGACACCCAATTTATGTTGGGGTTTTTAATTGGGAGTTAAATTGCTCGCTCGGGCAGAGTGCGAAAGAGAGAGAGAGAGAGAGAGTAGAGAGTGGAGGAGATGCCACTAAATCATCAGAGTAGTTTGACTGGTGGTGAGTACAGTAATAACTGTCAGCTACCCTTCGTTCACTTTTTTCCTTTTAGGAAGTATAAACTCGCAAACACTCTTGAACTATCACGCTTATCGAAATTATTATTTTTAATTAATTTTTCAATCATTTTAATTATCGTATTAAATTTATTCACTAATTTCACCCGTAGCTGGTCCAAGTCTGGCGATAGAGAGAGAGAGAGAGAGAGAGAGAGAGAGAGAGAGAGAGAGTAGAGAGTGTGGAGGAGATGCAACCAAATCATCGGAGAATAGAGAGAGTAGAGAGTGTGGAGGAAATGCAACCAGATCATCGGAGACTAGAGAGTGTGGTAGGTTGACTGGTAAGTAAAGTAATAACTGTCGGCTACTCAGCTACCCTGGGTTCACTTTTGTCTTTTAGAAATACAAAAAGAGTCTGAAAAAGGATTTCTTTTATAATAAAAGAGTATGAAAAAGTATATGGAACAGAAAAAGCAGCTCTCTAGAGTTGGTTGGCATTCTTCTGACCAAAAGAAAAAGAAGAAGAAGAAAGAGTTAGTGGTTGGCATTGCATGGGATGGCCCTGAAAATATTACCATGTCCAAATTCAGTCACTTATTCTTCTTCATTTTTGGGTTAAATAAATAAAAAATAAAAAAGTTTATTGTACAACTCCGAACTCCTCATTTAATTGATTCAAACAAAAATCTCGTCGGAGATCCACTAGTTAATTGTATACTGCTTTTGTGGTATTGTGATCAAATGTTTATATACTTCTTTAAAACAAGAGTAACATGTTGAGCGACCCCTCTCTATATTAGGGACACTTTGTGGGCTAAATATGCAATGTATTTCAATTATTCGAATTGTTTATAGGTATTGTTTAAGGATTATCTTATTTAAATTCGAAATCATTTAATCACTTCGTTAATTATTGTCATTTTAGTGTTTTCTTAAAGCATCATATTCACCTATTTTGTTGATCACAACTAGATGTATTAATGGTTTTCAATTTATCTAATTTTTTGTAAAATAATCTATGAATTAAGACTTGAAAAATAGACGGTTTAAATGTTGAAAAGCAAAATCAAATAAAATTATTTTATAAAATTTCATAGCACTTGGCCGTCAAGGATAGAAGTCAATGTTAATGCTATTAAGAGCATTTCCACCACCCTTGCCATGGCAAGATGAGCCCTAGGGCAGCCACTATTCAAGTGAATAGTGGCTGCCCTAGCCCCCTCCAGCAAAATGTGTTTCCAGCAGTTGGGGCTTGCCATGGCAAATACTATTCATTTTTTTGTTTTTTTCACAACTTTGTTTACTTAAAAAATTAATTTGGATAATATTTTCGGATAAGATTTTTGGGTTCTTACGTGTCAATAATATTCATATCGGATTGTGGGTTGTTTATTTTTTATGCTTTGGTTGTGATTTGTTTATTTTTTTTATGCTTTGGTTGTGGTTTGTTTTTTATGTATGGAATGTTTTGAATAAAAAGGATTTTTGTTGAATATTTTCTTTATTGACTAAAAGAAAAACAATACAACTAATAATAAAATAAAATACATGAATTAAACAAAAAAAAAATACAATGAAATCAAAGGCAAGTAAACTAAGACATGAAAGGCAAACAAACTATTTTAATGGTTTCCATCATTTAACCAATCCGTGTTGCTAGGTCCATCGTCATGAAAAAGTCTTTGTCTCATAACATCCCTTCGTTCTAACTTCCAAAATTGTTTTTTTTCAGGGGACATATGGCTTGTATCCATGGCCATGGTTTCCCGATCTTTTTTTTCAATGTTTTGTTCGCGTACATACTCCCTTTCTTTGCGTACATACTCCCTTTCTTTTGCATATTCTACTAGAATAGCCATATCGTGCTCTTGTTGTTTCAAGTCCATTTCAATTCTCATGGCCTGGTGCTTTGAAAGTTCCTCCAAAAATTGAGATGCATTCTTGCTAGAATTACCCCCTCTCTTCGCCTTCGCTGCCTTCCTCCCAATAGGCCTTGGCTCATTTTCAATGGGTGAGTCTAGATTCATCGGAGAATCCATAGGTGAATCCGATGCCGGCGTCTCATGAAGTGGAGTCTCGTTCAAGACTACCGTCGGACCGGTTGGAATAATTTGGAATCTCTTACAAGTCTTCACCACCTCCCAACAATGGGTATGGTTGAAACTTTTTTTTCCTTGCCCAGTAGCACCAAACCACATTTGAGCTTGCATAATCTATAAAAAAAAAATTAAATGGAAATGCAAGAAACTTTAAAAAATATTGGCAATGCAACATGTAAAAAAAAACTAATGCAAATTCAATAAATTTAAAAAAAATGCAACATGTATATAAAAAAAAAAAAACTAGAGACATATTAACAAAATATATAAATTGCAAGAAACATTTAAATAAAAATTAATATGACATAGAAATTAATAGAAGGAAAATGACAAATAATTTACCTCACTGCTAAGGTTTTCTCCGCTTCGATGCTTGTCCATCGCTTTTGTTAAGGCATTTCTCCATTTCGCTAACTCTTTATTAAGAACTTTCCACCTACTGGATAATGCCATTTCTGTACGTGTAGAACCAATTGTCCTTTCACAAAATGCTTGATGAATTTTTTTCCACATATGAGAAAATTTCATCTCATTGCCCGTTACGGGACAATGACTAACTTGGACCCAAGCCACACACAAGCTAACATCTTCCATCATGCTCCATGCCCCTCCATTTTCATTAGAACCCATAATATGATAGAAAAAAAATACAACTTCAAAGTGAAAAAATATTGAATAGAAAGTGAATAAATTTTGAGGAGAAAGTGAACAATAGTAGAAGGAGAATAAAATATATGAGGATTTGGTGTTAAAAGTGAAGAGTATTTATTGGTATTTATACACAAAAAATTCAGTAATTTTTGTGTATTTTTTTTTTAAAAATTCAATTTTTTTTTAATTTTTTATTGCAGAAAAATTGGCTGCCGTTTGATTGAAGAAAAAATTCGAATCGAAGCTGCCACGTGTCCAGTAGCTGTTGGTGGCGACTGTAGCGGTGAATTCAAATTTTTTTTAACATTGGCGCGTGTAATGTACGCGCCAACGGTAAAAAAAATTTGAATTCGAGAGGGCTGGCGTCAGCAATGACGTCATCGCCCTCGGGCTCAAGCTCGGGCCCGAAACCTACCCTGTCTGGTGGACCCCACGCTCGCCCGGGCTGCTTCTTCACTGCTGGACCTCCTTTTTTTGCCCAAACCCCCCCCAGCCCGAGTCCAGCTCCCACTGCTGGACTTGCTCTAAAGGAAGTTATTAAAGTTGTTTGAAGTCAAATATCAAAGTCAATCTTCTAATGCTATTAAAGAAATTATAAAATACACTTATTGTAGTTTGTTGAGCTGATGTGTCAGCTTAAGTATAAAATACACTCATTGTATCCTTTTAAATGGAAAATCAGATTGTGAGAATCTTCGTTCTCAAGCAACTCCAATTGTTACAGCAAATGAATCTCATCAAAGCCCCTTGATTTCATCTCAAAATTCCTGCTTCTTTATTTGTTTCCCAATCCTCTACTTTTCCTGTTTCTTCTTCTTCTATCTCTATCTCTCGTTCCTCAACCACAACCTACCTAACCTTCTTGTTTTCCACCTCTACTAGCTGGTCCAAGTCGGGCATTTTTCTACAACTAAATACCCTCTGAGTTTGTACATCACGTTTAGTTCCTCCACAACCACCAACAAATAAAAATTCCAAATGATATTTTGACAATATTGTGCACTAAGCACTAAACATTCAAGCACATCCAAATGAGTACTCAAGGCAGCACGTGCTCATGTCCTAACACACAAACAAATGTGTTAAACAGTAATATGATGATTCCCTCAAACCGGTATCATTTTCCCGGTAAAAAGATAAAATTAACAGTAATATGGTACCAGAAACAATCACGCCCAACAAAATTTACTAGCCTACTGATTGAACTACAAATGAACTTACTATTGCTGATACAAAACTGAAACTAGACTGAGTATCTGGTCTTTAAGCTGACTCTGTTTCTGTGCTGCCCTCCTTGGTGGTTTCACTGGCATCCTGTTCTTCAGAAGGAGGAACTTGCTGGTCTGGCTTGGCAGGCCCAGGACCAGCTGATACCTTTACCATCGACGGACGCAAAAGCCTGTCACCAAGCTTAAACCCCTTGCGAAATTCATCGATTATAACACCTTCTTCAAATTCTGTGGAGTCCTCACGCATGATTGCTTCATGCAACTTGTATAAGAAAATTGCAAATTCAAGTTTCAGTATTAGGAATTGCATAAATTGTTTATGTCCTAAAAGATATAAAGAGTGCATACCAAGTGTCATGTCAGACAAGCTTTTCATAAGATTTAACCATTTAATAACCTAAATGCTATAATTAGGTGTTCATCCTGCTATTGCAAAAGAGGTGACATGTAGTTTTCACTATCATGAACTCACCAAATTGGCTCGATTCAATCATGATTTGGTCTGACTTAAAACCGTATCCAGGTCTTCATCAAACCTGAACAAAATTGACTAAGTACTTGATAATATTCATCAAGTAATTGATTGAATTTCGAGCCAACTTGGTATCTTACCTGCATAAAGCAAATCATAAGATAGGAGTCATTTGTCAACTAACAAAATGGCAAAATTCTGCACATGTAGTTATTGGCCATCAAGACAGACTGTGTGTTTGATGTAGTTTCCTAGATTATTTGAATTAGTTCCTTGGTAGATTAGGATTTCTGTTTTAGTAAGGGATTTTTATCCTATTGTCTCTATGTTTTAGTTTGCCATAAATACCCCCATGTAGTTCTTTAAAATTCAGTTGTTGAGACATTAAGACAAGTTTATTTTCCAGAGATAGGAGACTCCTTGGTGTGAAGCCAAACCCCTGGAGTGATTTCAGACCTATCCTTATTCGTTCTATTTTCTGTTTTCCATTGTTTTCGCTTCTGCTAAACTACCTAAATTTACAATTCACCCATATCCTACATCAAATTTGGCATCAGATCCAGGTTTTCGTCTTTCCTTGGGTTCAAAATCTTCGTTTACGTCGTGTGTCGAGTTAAGGCTCCAACTAAAAAGACTGGTAAGACAGACCAGCCAGTGATGGACCTTGAACGGATTGCTCAGATGACAGAAAATATGACAAATATATGATGGCAGAACTGACCACTGTCATCAAAGAGCAGTCCACCAGATTGGAACTTTTTTATTGTCGTTTCACAGACTTTGAAGGACGATTTGGAGCCATTGATCGACGCAGACATAGGAGCAGCTAATCAACATGACGAAGCAAGTGTGAATGCCGAAGAGAGGAATCGTGATCGACAACATTGTGATAGAATGAATGACCGAGACACAGAGAGACATAACGATAGGAGGATAATTGAGACGACGAAAGGCAAAATTTTCATCATGGCCATGAGCAAGACCCTGATGAAAAGGTGATGAGATCAGTGAAACACTCCTAATTTTGATGGTGAGCTAAATCCTAAAGCATTCCTTGACTGGTTAGCTATCACGGATCACTATTTTGTGTGGCATGATATGTCTGAAGCTCGAAGGGTGAGATTTGCTAAGATAAAATTGGTGGGTCAAGCTGGATTAAATTTGAGGAATTCATGTTGCGATGTGACATAAGGGAAGATCAAAGGATAACTTTCTCGGTTTAGATCAGGTCTTCGTCCAGAGCTTCAAAGAGAAATAACTCCTCATAACGTGAATACTTTGGAGAGGGGTTTTCAGATGGTACAAGAATTAGATAAGTATTTAAAGTCGTCCAATGTAGTCTAGCAAATTGATTCTCAAAGATCTGATTTTCATGTTGGCACATCTGTGACTCCAAGTTCGACGACTCCAACATCTACGACTAATTTAGTAAAAACTACCAAAGAAAAAGGAGTACTAGTTGATACACGTGGTGGTTGAACGCAAAGATGTTACAGATGCCTTTTGGACACTTTGCTGTCCAATGCCCAACGAAGGAGGCAACAAGAAATCTGTGTGCACGCATTAACGAACCAACTGACAATCAAGGCAAATTCGAGGAAGATATTTATGAACCCCAACAACCTGATGAAGATTGTGGAATCGATTTTGAAGTCCCTCATCGAACATTAGCAGTAGTAAGGTTTACTTTGGCTCAACCTAGGAAGGAAACTGAGGATTGGCTTAGGACTTCAATTTTCCACACTTACATCAAGTCTGGAGATAAAGATTGGAAGGTATCATAGATAATGGGAGTTGTATCAATGTGGTATCAAAGCTAACTATTTCGCGTCTTGGTTTGTCGCCCGAGAAGCATCCTGTGCCATACAGAGTAGCATGGATTGCCAATACATCTTCTATCCCTATTAGCCAACGGTGTCACATTCCTATACAGTTTTCATCTAACAAAGATCATGTTTGGTGTGATGTGGTGGATATGGATGTGAGTCATTTTCTCTTCATCTACGATCACAATGTTACCATCTTGGGTCAAGAAAATATATGTTCGTTCATCCATAAAGGAAAGAAGATCACGATGAAGCCACTTCAACCCAAGCTCGTGAATCAATCTATACGAAACAAAGAGGAGGAAGACAAAGTAGGTAAAGCCAAAGCTCTACATATCATTACGCTTGATCAAGTGGAAGTTAAACCAGATTCTCGTAGTACTCGGATTACAAAGGAGGATGCCGCACATTGATCCCGACATTTTGGAGTGTTATTACAACTTTATCTCACCGGAGTCGACATCTTTTCAGCCAGGGGGAATTGATGCGGACATCATTAGTTAGTTTCTTAGATTCTCTAGTTTTCCAGATTTCACTAGGATTTTAGTTTCCAGATTTTAGTAGGAGTTTATTTTAGTTTCCTAGATTATTTGAATTAGTTCCTTGGTGGATTAGGATTTCTTTTTTGGTAAGGGATTTTTATCCTATTGTCTCTACGTTTTAGTTTGCTATAAATACCCCCCATGTAGTTCTTTAAAATTCAGTTGTTGAGATATTAAGAAAAGTTCATTTTCCAGAGATTGGAGACTCCTTGGTGTGAAGCCAAATCCCCGGAGTGATTCCAGACCTATCCTTGTTCGTTCTATTTTCTGTTTTCCATTGTTTTTGGTTCCGCTAAACTACCAAAATTTACAACCCATATCCTATGTCAGTATTGATCAGGAGGAATTTATTGTAATTGGTGCACCCCTCCAGTAATAGGATAAAATTTGGGGTTATGGTTATTGATCGTATAATTCTGTTGTCTTCTCTTATACACCTACTTGTAACTAAAATTAACTCCTCATTATAAACTGAGCAGACAAATGAAAATGTCTAACACTAGATGTCAGGAAGGGCGCCATTTCTATGCTAATAAGTATTCACCTATGCATGACCAAAAGGGTTGAATGACTTACCAATGGATCAAAGGGCTTCCCCACTGTCTCAACAGGGACAACACCAAGAGAGCTTAAGATCTCTCCGAACTGTTTATAAATGCTCTGATAGCTATTGTTGATCTTCTCCTCTCCTTCTGTCTCCACCTTAATCTGGGTTTTAGCCCTCTCAAAATTATCTACTACGGGCAACAAACTCTCCACAACTTCCCCCTGAGCATTTGTTACCAGAGAAATACGTTCCCTATCAGTCCTTTTACGGAAATTTTCAAAATCTGCACTTATCCTCAGAATCCGAACCTTCTCTGCTGACAGTTCTTCAGACAATGAGGCCACTTTCTTTTCAAGACTTATTTTCTCATCTTCAATATATTTGAGGAAAGATTCTATCTCAGCTACTTTTGATTCATCGTTACTGGCCAAAGCTTCTTTGTATAATTGCAGTGATGCTATGATGGCTGAAACAGGCTTTTCCTCAGCATCACCTTCATCATCATTACTTGTACCACTTTCTTCGCCGTCGCTTGTACTATCTTCCACACTTACTGCACCATCTGAAGAGTCCTGTTATATAGTTATTAGAAAAAGTAAGAAAAGTAGGGAACCGAAAAACAACAATTTTTGTTATTTTTGAAGTGTGGATAAAGAAATCATTTTTATACAAAACATTTTCCATTTATATAATTGGAAAACATAAGTAAGATGCCAGGAACCTCAGAATGAATGTTTCTTCTTTTAAAAGAACACACACACACACACACACTAACTATACATATATGTAAAATAACAATCTAACAAGTGAACAATTTCTTTTAAATGACACCAGAATCTCTATGGCAACATGACTCACCATCCCTGCCCTGGTCTGAAACAATTAAAGAGTTTGAACATAAAACATAAAGATATTATAATCCTAATATCATGTAGATGACATGCTTTGATTCCCAACAAGATATGCAAAACTCAATAGTGGAAAGAGAAAATAAATGTCGTTGGGTCTTCAAAGTTTACGAGTATAAGAGTCTACATCAATTACGCATTGAACTAAGCAAACATCAGCCAATTCTTCTTTCTTTTTTCTAATCCGTCACACAGACCTGAAGGCTAAACAGTTCTGAACTAACGAGTTTAAGTAAAATCTACAATAGGGAAACTGAATTAAAAATAATAGGCAATGACGTTTAACTATATTAGAAAAAGGCGACACCAATCCAGGTCAGTTAATCAGTTTGTAATTACATGAGTTAATCAGTTTGTAATTACATGGTTCCTATATTGAATTAAAATTATTAAAAGAGGAAAGAAACGAACCATCAACTGAACATTATCTGAAAAAAAAAACATAAATAAGAGAGAACTCTGTGCAAACAAAGTTGAATAAGAAAAAAATTTACGTACATAAAAAAATATTTCACAATCATAAACACACTGAAATCAATCTCAATATTTCAATATCTCTATATTTAAGAATTGGAGTAATTTAAACATGGTAAAGAAACAAATAGACCACAAAAGAGCAGCTTAGACATAGTGATTTTACAAAAACCTCTTTCTCATTCTTAAAGATAATGCCAACCTCCTTTTGGTGCAGTGAATTTGATAAAAATTAAACATTTTTTCATCATCATCTTCATTACAGTTTCTAAGTCTTGTAAATTTGTAACTAAGCTCAAATATCATATAAATCAAAACACTTAGTATTGTTGTTATCACCATCTAGAAAGAAAGAGAAAAATAAGTCATTCTGCCTAGTTTCTTCAAAGGTGGAGGCAAAGGTAAGAGAGGAACGTTAATGTTTTGCAAAGCTTTATTCTTAACAGGAGAGACATAAAACGCCTTGCGCTATGTCTTCACCACTGGAAACAATGATTCTATCTTCAAATTGAAACTGAAACCTATCTTAAAATGGAAACCATACCACTACCAATAAGAATTATATGGATATCTACTGTAATATGGAAGTTCTGTGTAGATACTTCCTTCTTTTTCAAAAGAGAGGGAGGTTTGTTTCAAGCTTTTACATTGTGTTAGAAAAAGTGTTAATTAAAGTACCTCAAACGCAGGCAGGAGGGATTTGATTTATTCATGAACATGATGCTAATGGGACATTTCATAATCCTACCAATTTACCCAAGAAAAATAAATTAATCTTATGCTTGGTTTCTACTTTTTTTTAGAAAATCAATTTCTCAATCAACAACCAAATCACCTTACAAACTCTAAACCTAAAATTCTGGTTCATCTCTAATCGTTTCTGGAATTTAAGGGAAAAAAAATCTAAAAACTTAAAGAAAAATGAATAAAACAAAAAAATAATACCTCGATCTCTTCGGGCTGTCGAACCTCCTCCACGGTCTCAGTAGTTTCGGTTTCTCCTTGGGAAGCCAAAGGAACGAACTTGGCGAACCGGAGGGACGGCAAGTGAGGGAACCGGAGAGAGCTTAGAGTGAGATAAGGTATGCTGCCGCTCTGGCTTTGTCTAAACGAAACATATGAAGGTTTTGGGGAGTTTGGCGAGAGAGTGGAAGGAAGTTGTGCAAAAGTTGCCCCTAAAGGAGAAGTTCGGAGGACATTGGCCATTGGAGATAGAGTTTCGGAGACTCGAGAGGAGAGGGGGGAAGAGAGGAGGGGAGAGGGATAAGGGTGGCGATATTGAAAAGGGGAGTAAAATTAAGGATGCTGAGTCGAGTGAAGTGTGGGTGGGTGAAGGGAAATGAAAAGGGTCTAATTTTAATTCAAACCGTCGGATCTGGTTCTGCCTGTCTCATCCTACGTTTGTATTATTGGGTCTTTTTGGTACACGAAGCGTCCGGAACTTTCATTCATTTCCCTTCTCCCGCTCAGATTAGGCGACAACAGCTACGTGAGAATTTTATATGGTAATCAATCTTAGCCGTTAAAATACATCTGAATAGTTTAAGAGAAAAAAAAAAAGTTTACGATCAGGGCCGACTCTGATATTTTGGAGCAGGACCGGCTCTGACATTTTGGAGGCCCATGGCCAAAAATTAAATGAGGCCCTTAGTATATATGTTTTATTTTTAATTTGCTCATTCATTTTTCTTTTTATGGCAAAGCCCCATAAAACGACTAAGCCTGTTTAAATAGAATAATTTCATTCAACTAACAACAAAAAAAACCCAAAAGTACATGATTCATAAACAACCTATTTAAATAGAATAATTTCATTCAACTAACAAAAAAAAAACCAAAAGCACATGATCCATAAACAACCTGCTTAAATAGAATAATTTCATTCAACTAACAACAACAAAAAATCGTAAGTACGTGATACATGAACAACAAAAATCATATTTAACTTCAATTCAACAAAACAAAACAAAAGATCTCAAGTGGCTTAGTGGCTCTTCAATAGGGCTTAGCTCTCAAGTGGCTCAATTGTACACAAACAACAGCTTTGATTTCCACTCTATCATCTACAAATCAAAAAACAAAAGCAATAACATTAAAAATACAAAGAGTCACTGAAAAATTCTTGATCTTCTAGCATTTTGGGACGCAAAATCATCAATAACCTCTTCAAAATTAATATTTTACAACATATTATTTTCAATACATAAGATTGCCAATCCATTTAACCTTTCTTGTGACATAGTTGATCGCAAATAAGATTTTACCAATTTCAATTTTGAAAAACTTCTTTCTGCAGATGCCACAGTTACTGGCAGAGTCAATATAATTCTATAAGCAATTGAGACATTTGGAAAACAATCCACAACTTTTACAAACTCAAGAACTTCAACGGCTGTCTTTGTCTCTTTTGGTAAATACATTTGTAACACTTCCAATTCAGAAAACAAATCATCAGCATTAATATCAGATTCATTATCATGTGTTAAAGCTGCTTCAAGATTTCTACAACATTCACCAATCTAATATAATTCATTTGAAATAAATTCTTAGGATCAAACAAAAAACCAAAAATGCCTTCAAATATTTCTAATTGTTCAAACCTACTCTTAAAGAAGAAATTGCAGCATCAACTACAACAAGAAAATAATTAACCCTAAAAGATTCTTCAGCATATTGAAATGTCTCTTTATGGTCAGTTTCATCAAATTATTTTTTTCTTCGACTTTGACGTTTTTCAGGAAATACAAGGTCAATTTCCATCTTTGATGCAATCTCTTTAGCAGAAAAGTAGGGCCAATGTGAACCCATTTTCCCTATAGTCTACAAAATAGGAGACCAGCCCCTTCAATTGTTTTATTGCAACATCAATTTTCATATCTCCATATTGCAATTTTTGGCTAACCAAGTCAATTTTTTTCAAAATGTTATGCCATATACTCATGCCCAACAAAAATTCAAAATTTTCAAGTTCATGTGTAGCTAAAGATTCAGCTTCACTCTTTGATGTTGCATCTTCACTAACCCTAGACAATTCAAACAGAGCTTCTCTTATATCATCAGTTTGGGTTATTATGGCTTTAACACTATTAATATGACTTTCCCATCTTGTTGTTGACAATGGTTTAAGAGTTAATCCATGGACATGATCTTGAAAATTTTCCACCTCTTTGTAGAACTAGCAAATAGAGTATACATGCGTTGCACAATGTAAGGGCTTTTTTTCTTCCGGCAGCTACTACGGGCCTGGGATGCTGTAAATAGCAAAATGGATGAAATTGCCCCTTGAGCCTGAGTTCGAAGATCAAGCCTCAAGTTTGCTTCGAAAGGATAGTGAAGCCTTAGGAAACACCTTGGTTACCTTCACCAACAAAAATAATGACAGCTTACAGATAAATTCTTGACTTGGCATGAGAAGCTTGTGGCATGGGAGCAAAATTGTCATGAGTTTAGCACTGAAGAGAAAACTAAGTGTTCCTAGGAGAAAGTTGGGGTATTAAGGTTGGAGAGAAAGGATTTTGTAGAGAGGTTTGGTTGAGCATGAGGAAAAAGAAGAAAAATATGGCTTGAGTATTTTTCTGGCAGCTTGACAGAGACTCTGTCAAGTGTCAGAACAGCTTGCCAAGAGGGAAAACTAAGGAAAAAGGATGGGCTGAGCACGAAATTGCTGGGTTTTAGGAGTATGAGAGGAAGCTTGCTCTCTGATGTGGTTGATCCTTGTTGGGTAGAAGAGGCTCCCTTTTATAGCCCTGGAAGCTAACATTTTCCAAGAAACCCTAATGGTTTCTATCCAATTTGGCCAAGTCTTTCCCTTCCTTTCTCCCATCATCTCTTCAATCATCTTATTTTGGTGAAATCCACTTTGCCCATTTGCACAAAATCAGGGATTTTTGGGAGCTCAAGGCCCCCTTTCCCGCGGCTGTTTCAGACTCCTATTTTCAGCCATCTTCCTTCCTTCTTTTCTCCCCTCTTCCAAGGCTAGGTCTGATGAAGGAAAGAAATGGGTATGCATGCTGGTTCAAAGGGTGATCTGCTCTCCAATATCCCTTGGTCATTTGGAAGTTTTTGCTTGAAACTTGTTCCTCTCATGTGCTGGAGCCTCCCAGCAGCTCTGCATAGTGGACCTCCAGACTTCCCTTCGTGGCTTTTGTTTTTTCAGCAAGGTGCTGAGGTTTTTGCAAGTTCTTATTTTAATTATATGGGCCTTCTAGGATAATGGGTTGGTTTGTCAAAATAAATGGGCTAACCTCAACCAATGTTGGACTATTTTTGTTGAGGTGTTGGGATAATTTGGTTAAGCTAATGGGCTATTTCCTCTTTTGTGCTCACCCATATGTTTGGGCCTAAGAAATGGGCTTGAGTCTCGAGGCTCCCAAGCAACCTGAGACTTCCATTTCTCAGCCCATCAATGGGCCTCATGTTGATTTATTACCATCCATACCACAACCCACTCAAGCAAGCCCCGGGTATTTAAGTGGCTTGGAGTCCACTTAAGCTTGTGGCGTGATTAGGTGCGGAATAATAATTCCTTGCTTGGCATGGCGTGTCGCTTGGCATGGCATGTGTGCAAGCGCATATGATGAACTTTCGCGTGCCCAAATCGGGTTTCTTCTCGGTAAGGTATCGCATTGGGCCGAAGCGTGGATTTTTTGGGCCTCAACACACAACACCAAAAAATGACACAGCTTTAAAGCAAGAGTTTGCCATATCACAAACTGTTAAATTAACAGAATGACAAGCACATGGCATATAAAATGCCCTAGGATTTATTTTTAGAAAGCTTGTTTGCACACCATTGTTTTTCCCCTTCATGTTAGCTCCATTATCATAACCTTGGCCTCTTACATCATTAATATCAAGTTCAAGACACTTTAATACAACTTGTAACTCATTAAAAAACCCATAATGTAACATCCACTTTTAAGAACTCTAAAAAATATTCTTCTATCTTATGGGAGCATTTGACACATCTACATATCGAATTATTAAAGTCATTTGCTCATGGTTACTTACATCCGGAGTACAATCAAGTATTACAGAAAAATATTTTGCCTCTTTGATTTTTTTCAATTATAGCACTTCTAACCTTGGAGCCTAACATACCAATAAACTCATTTTGAATTTTATGATTAAGATAGTGATAATGAATCTCATTATTTTGAATACGTCTAAAATGCTCTTGCAATACCAAATCAAATTCCGTAATTAATTCAAGCAGCCCCAAAAAGTTACCATTGTTATCTTGGTAAATTTTCTCATTCTCTCCACGAAAAGCTAAATTTCTTTTAGCAAGACATCTCACAACTAGGGGTGGGCATTGGAACCGCAAAACCGCAAAATCGAACCAAATCGAACCGAAAAAATCCAAAAAAAACTGTATTGACCAAAAAAGTCAAAAACCGAGACAAATCCAAACCGAACCGGTTCAAACCGATTCCAATTTCGGTTTTCCACCACACAGAACCAGTCCAATCCGAACCGGTCCAATATAATTATTTTATATTATATATATTTTTAACATGTGTCCCTTTTTTATTGGTTGTGTATGATGTTACCGTAGGCGCGCGCACACACATTCATCACAAAAATTATAACGCGATTAGGGTTTTCTTTCTTCCTTCATCCTCCCATTTCGTTTCCTCTCTCCTTCAGCCGCCGAAACCTCTGTCTGCGCCAAACCTCTCTCTCAGCCTTCCTCTCTCTCAGCCATCCTCTTCATCCTTCAGCCGTCGCGCCGCCGAAGCTCTCTCTCAGCCATCCTCCTCTCTCTCAGGCAAACCTCACTCTCAGCCAAACCTCTCTCTCAACCACACCTCTCTCAGCCGCTGCTCTTCTCAGTCGCCACCTTTCTCAGTCGCCGTCGTCACACAGGTTAGATTCTCTATCTTTTTTTTCTTTTTTTTCCTTTTCCCCCTTCGATTCTCTGACCAACTCTCTCTGCCTGCAATTCGTAACTTCCTCTGTCCTCCAACAATTTGCAGATCCAGCACCAGCAGTTCGCAGCTTCCTTTGTCCTCCAGCAGTTTGCAGATCCAGCAGTCCACCTCTTCATCTTATCTCTCTCTCTCTCTCTCTCTCTCTCTCTCTCTCTCTCTCTCTCTCTCTCTCTCAGGTATGTCACTGTGATGTGCCAAAAAACCTCCAAATGCCAACTGCTTGTATTTTATCAAATTGATTAGCACTTAGTGATATGAAAAATATTTTATATGCCTATCTTGATATTATGCTGTCAAAAGAAGAAATGAATTGAAATAAGGCAGATTGAAACTATATCAAATTGAAGTTCCAGT
Source organism: Prunus persica (assembly GCF_000346465.2). Classification (NCBI taxonomy): domain Eukaryota; kingdom Viridiplantae; phylum Streptophyta; class Magnoliopsida; order Rosales; family Rosaceae; genus Prunus; species Prunus persica. The sequence goes on from NC_034015.1 coordinate 4,347,237, forward strand.
ATATCAAATATATATCAAATTGGATTGGGTTGTGGTTGTCTGATTATGTACGTGTGGTTGTCTCAATCTGTGAAGAAAAAATAAACATAAATCTGGATCCAATGGAGAACATGATGGGTATTCTGGGTATTCTGAGAACATGTTAGAGACTTGAGAAGCAGTGTATGTTGTTATCAAAATGGGCAAGCAGGTAACTCATTTGGCTGTCTTTGATCATGAAAATGGTCTAGTTTTCTGATAATTTTTTTTTGCTGTTGCATTTCTTGATCCATTTTCACTTCTGGGTTTCCGGAGTTTTGTTTTTATTTTCCACAAATTTAGATTATTGATGGCAATACATGGATTTGGTAGGTTCACTTGGTGTTCGGAGATGCAGCAACAAAAGAGCAAAAGAATGGAGTTGTAATTTTAAATTTGATTGTAATTTAATTTTTTTTATAGGTAATTTATTTTGTTTTATTGTGTATTTTTTTGTTGGATTGTAATTTTAAATTGAATATTGGATTGTTTTATTATTTTCGACAAAGAATAGTGGTTGTTTCAATATGGGAATTGGGCCAATTGTGATGTTGAAGCCCAAAAATATTAAAAATCAGATGGTCTTAAAGCTTAAATACCCAAGAAAATAAAATGGGTTTTACAACAAGCCCAAAACCGTCCGAACCGGAACCGGGTAGGTTCGGATTGGTTCGGGCTTACTTGTGGATTTTTGTCAAAACCGGACCGGACCGAACCGGTCTTCATTTTCAGTTCAGGTTCTAATTTTATGAAAAAACCGGTCCAAACCGGACCGTGCCCACCCCTACTCACAACAGAAATTATCCTTACTAAAACCAATTTCCAATGTTCCTTCTCTTTTTTAATTTGCACTTGTAGCTGTTTATCAATTGTTTCATTCTTTTTCAAACTAATTTGCATGTCAATGCAAGTTATCATGTTATTGATATGCTCACTACTAGTTTCATGTTGTTTAAGCCTCTCACTTAAACATTTCCAGTCATTAAGCCCTTCATTTGCCAACAAACTTTTCATTTTCACAGATTTAAACAACTTACAACACAAACAATATACTTTGTCCACATCTTTTGAGTACACTAGCCATTTTCTATCTTGACCCTCCCTATTTGATAACTTTCTTGTATAATAAGAGTATGAAAAATGCCTAGAGAGCCCATCCACAGGAAACTTGAGATTACTTTCTCTTACAGGACCCTTTTCTACTAAAATATCCTTCATTTTGTTATCAATGTTATCCCAAATTCTTGAATCATAGATATTCAAAGCATGAATTATTTGTTTTGTTTCATTTTCATTCTCAAATTGATCACCAATCACATTCAGTTCATTTGTACTATTCTCTCTCATTTCTTCTTGATTATTTTCATTCTCAATGAGGGCATCAACCTCTTCATTTCCTATCATTTCTTCTTCCTAACTAATTGGTTGTGATTCATTAACTAATTCATTAGATGGATCTTCAATTGAAGAACTAGTTTTAAAACACTTATCAAGAGCTCCTTTTTGAGTTTGAATCATTTTTTCTATTTTTTTCATTTTATTTCTTTTTTGACTTCCAGATTCATATTTCCTAATCATTTTTTACTGCAACTCTTAAATCTAGAAAGTGACAGACAACAAATGAACAAAATAAACACACCACACCGAACACAACTTAAACCTTAAACCAAACACAACCAGCAAAGGAAAAGAACTAAATTTAAGCAACAAAAAAAAAAGCAATACAACCCGGTTTATGCTTAAGTTGTATAAAAAGCTTCAATCTTGCAGAGCTTTAACTTCAATTGATTTATATTGCACATCTGCAATGATATAAAAAAAAATATGTATAAAGACATGTATAAAGAATTCAAATCTGTATAATTGACGACCTCATCCTAAAGAATTCAAATATGTAGAATTCAAATCCTAAAAACATACAATTCAATATATAAAAAAATATGTATAAAGATAATGGAAAGAATTCAAATATAGGGTTATTATTGACGAACCTCATCCTCACTCAGATAATCTTTTAGAGTCTTCTTCTCCACAGAAATCATGTAGTGTAGAAGAAAGAAATCTACAAATCTTTCTTTGGATGGATAGATCAATTCAAAGAAAAAGATAAAAGAAGGATGAGAGGAAAACTGGAAATAATATATTGAAGAGAGCTTTTCTTTTGGGTCAAAGACAAGACAATGATATTGAAGAGAAGAGAGCTTGGGAGAAGAGAGGGGAGAAGATAGCTTGGAGAACAGAGCCTGGGAGAAGGGTCTGATATATTGACAAAAAAAGAGAGAGGACAAGATGTTGGGAAAGGGAAAGATCTTTTGGATGCTGAAAAGTTTTTTATGAGAAAAGAGGTTGTGTGTTGGAAATAGGAAAGATTGCTTTGGAAGCTGGAAATAGGAATATGTGTAATATATATATATATATTTTTTAAATTTGGGGCTCCTATAATGTATATATATTTTTTAAATTTGGGGCCCCAAAAATCAGAGGCCCATGGCCACCGCCCTCGGCGCCCAGGCCCAAGGCCGGCCTTGCTTACGATACAAACAAGTAGGTTGCAGTTTCTTCTTAGCTCATGTGTCAAGTCGGGCCTCTCTTTTGAGAAAAAAAAAAATGCGACTTTGTTCTTCATTAATTTTCTTCTTCCTTATAATCGCGCATTTCTTCTTAATTAATTTATGAATGAACCCTAATCATAACACCTAAAATTTCACCTACCACACATAAATTTGTGTATTCCTCTTCTCTTGTCGCAGAAACTCTCTCGTCTAGTCTTTCTCTTTCACTTCCTCAGAACCTCCCTCGTCTAATCTTTCTCTTTCACTTCCTCTTCTCTTGTCACAGAACCTCCCTCATCTAGTCTTTCTATTTCCCAGCCATCCAAAGTCATTTGAACATCTGAAGAGAAAAAACAAGCTTACAATGCAAAAGGCTACGCTGCACTTTCCCCCTTAGGTCACGTGTCCTACCGCGCTTTTTCCAATCCCACCTCTAAATTCATTTTCATCTGACTCCCTCTTGTTCATCTCAAAAAGATTCTCCTCTCTCAATACACTCTCCTATTTTCTTTGGTCAGAATCAGTACGTTTCTCTCTAATTCTCTCTCTCTCTTTCATATTAAGGTTTGCATTTTATATTGAATTCACTTAATGTTAAATTTTTGCTTAGGATTTTAGGGTTTTGATTTTCTAGGTAAGAGTACTCTTTCTCGGTTGTAGTTGTGTTTGCAAAAATATAAATTGGCTTCAGTTGCTTCGTGTTTTGTGTTTTCTAGTTTTTAGTAATTTGTTGGAGCATAGTAACTTTTTTAAAAAGTTTTGGTGCAGTTTAAATATTCTTTCCTCTTCCAAAAATTTGGGTTTTTTTTTTTTGCTATTGTTTGTGGTAATTTGTTGAAGTGTAGATTCACAGCTGTTGCTTCTTCCTAGTTAATCTGCATCATAGATCCCTCAAGATTTGTAGCTGCTACTTTGCTTATTCTACTTGTTGGAACCTTTATTTGTTTGCTTTGACACTCATTGTAATCCTTCTTTGCCCATCTAGTGGTGTGAGTGTAGGGCATCATTTTAGTGATTTAATGGGGCTTGGAAAATAAATAATAAGTACCATTAGAAGTAGAACATAGAAGAGAAAATTGAAGATCTTAACTGTGAATATGAGATGATTTGGGATGCATAAGGATCAATGCATCTTGTAGTAGGTATCAATTCTGTATCTTAATGTGTTGAAAATAGTGTTGGTAGGTATCAGTTCATTTTCTCTGTCATTTACCCTTCCCATCATTGTTTTCATCACTCTCTTTCTTCCCAGGAGCGAACAACAAAGAATCTTAACTGTGAATATGAGATGATTTGGGATGCATAAGGATCGATGCATCTTGTAGTAGATATCAATTTTGTATCTTAATGTGTTGAAAATAGTGTTGGTAGGTATCAGTTCTGTATCTTGATATGTTGAAAATAGTGTTTGTAGGTGAAAATTATTTATCTTAATGTGTTGAACATAGTGTATTAGTCTTGTATCTTAATGTGATAAAAATAATGTTTGTAGGTGAAAATAGTGTATCAATGTGTTGAAAATAGTGTATCAGTTCTGTATCTTAATGTGTTGAAAATAGTGTTAGTATGTATGAATTATGTATCTTAATGTGTTGAAAATAGTGTTAGTATGTATGAATTATGTATCTTAATGTGTTGAAAATAGTGTTTGTACGTATTAATTATGTATATTAATGTGTTGAAAATGTATAGATAATATTGTGAGTAGGTATCACTTCTGTATCTTATTGTGTTCATAATATTGTGAGCATGTATCACTTCTCTTTCTTAATCAAAAGGTGTCTGTTGGAATATGGGTTTGAGGTCCATTCTGTGCGGGTGAATAATATATGACTGGCGAGTACAGTTCTGTGTAATTTTGGGGCGTATTTTAGTGACTTGCGCTTATGAAAAGTTTTAGACAGAGCTGTTTTGGGCACCTGGTGGGCCTCCATAAAATTGCATTTAGTGGTCAAATTGTGCATGCTCTGGCACTCCGGCGAGTCAGAGGACTTGGTGTGAAGGACATGATGGGCCTTAGTTATGGAATAGTGTCCAACTTGGTTCAATTCATTGTAAAGGACTTTTGTTTGATAAGTTGTCTAAAATGTGGAACAGAGCCTTACATAACTTCCGTAGAGGATGCTCATAATCGATTTATGATGCGCATTTTACTATCATAAATCCGGGAGTCCCCAAAGGTCCCTATAAGCTTAGGACACATGTTCCGAGAGTTCGGTTTCAATCGGATGGTTGGATTGTTCACGATCACACGATCGGACAGTTACTGTAAATTTAACCCTAGGGTTGGCCTTTTCAGAGTATTCGGGACTCCAATTTACGATTCGTCAATTTCTACGCGATCCTAGAATTATCAAGATCAACATATATGAAATTGAGATCCGCGAATTCCTACGCGCTCGTGACAACAAGAGGTTCATTCTAGGACTAAGAGTGACCTCATCAGGTTGCCCACGCACCGCCACACGTGCCGGCAACGTGTGGGTGGCTTGATCAAATTCAGGCAACTGAAAATCTTTAAAACTGAAAACCCAGCTTCCTACCCTAGGTAAAGACCCTATTTGGAACCACTTTGTTCTTGGACCTACCCCAAAAAGTGGCCAGAATCTCTATCCCAAAATCGGCTGAAATCCAATTTGAAAAACGAACTACCCATGCTCAAAATTGATTAATTCCTACACAACCATTAGCTAGCTCATGAAAAATAGGTGAGAAAGCATACCTCATGAAATGGTGGCTGGAGGGGAGAGAACAAGCCTGTGAAAGTTTAGGAAAAAGCTGTCCAAAACCGCCTGTTTCTGGGCCTTTTTCAGAGACTACGGCAGCGGATCGAGGCGGCGAAGGGCTGGAGCTAGAAGACGGAAGTGTGGTGGTTCTAACGGGACCGGTGTTGCTTGAATTGGTGGTCGGAGTTGAGAGAAATCACCTCTTGAAGTCGGCCTCTCGAGCTCCCCAAAATGCAGAAATTCTGGGTTTAAAAAATATTTGAACTTCGAAATATTTACGGTTATGCCATTGAACTTCTTTTGATCGTCACTTCTTCGTTACAACTCTGATTCGAGTCCACTACGTGTCTACGAACTCGTTTCGATGTGCTCTATGCAATAGTCTAATTGAAAATTTCAAATTCCTTTTCGAACTTGAAATGACCTTTTTGCCCCTTTGTAACACCTCGACTCCAAATTAAACCCTTTATTTAAGTTATTTAAATTATTTAAGAAAAATTACAAATTTACCCTTGAGATAAGGGCATTTTGGTCATTTTCTTAGCCGGAGAGAGTTTGAGGCAGTGACTAGTATTTTTGGATAGGTCATACTGAGATGAGTTCGTAGACACGTAGTGGGCTCGAATTGGAGTTGTAACGAGAGAGATATGGTCAAAAGAAACCCAGTGGCACAACCGTAATTATATTGAAATGGGATTTTTATAAAAAAATCAGATTTCTCTCTCTCTCTCTCTCTCTCTCTCTCTCTCTCTCTCTCTCTCTCTCCCGCGTGGTCTTTCTCTCTCTCCTCTCTCTCGCGCGCACTACGGTAGCCGGCCACGTTTTGGCCGGCCGTGCTCTCCTCCGGCCACCGATGACGACGGGGCTGGTACCAAAATGATCAGGTCGTCGTCCTCTTCCAACCCCAACCGGCTCTTGCCTCTAGCCGCCGCGGTTTCGCCGGAAAATGGAGAAGAAGCGGCGGGTGTCGTCCGAACTTCTCCGCCGTCGATCTCCCTCCTCCGGCCACCGATTCCGACGAGCGAGGTATGGTTTCTCACCTACTTTTCATGCTCTAGCTGCCTGTTGGGTAGGATTGGATCGATTCTTAGTGTAGGTAATTCGATTTACGAATTGAAATTCTGCCGATTTTGGGATCTCGATTCCGGCCACTTCCGGTAAGTTTTTGGGGTAGGTTCAAGAACAAAAGTGGCTCCAAATAGGATGTTATACCTAGGGTAGGAGTTTGGAGCCGTGGTTTCGAGATTTTCCGGCGATGCATAATCGCTTTGGGCACCCAGCGCTGCCAGCATGTGGGAGAGGGTAGTGAAGTTGCACTATGTCTCGATGAGATCCTTAGGTTGTCACGAGTGCGTAGGATTTTACGGATCTCAATTCGGACGTCGTTTGACTATCGAACGGATTTTCGCATATTGCGTGTTATCCGGGTCGATAGGTTGGGACCGTTGGATGGTCTCGAATATAATATATGTTTATCTAGGTATTTCTAGGATCGTGTAGGAATTCGCGGATTGTGAATCGGAGCCCCGAATGTTCCGATTAAATAATGTAAAATTATGTTTTATAATAACCGTCAGATCGTGCGATCGTGAGCGATCTGACAGTCCGATCTGAATCAAACTTGCGGGACGAGTGTCCTATATCTTATAGAAACCATAGAAACTTTCGGATCAGAATTTGGAGGTCGTGGGCCCTGTAGGCCCGTTTGACCAGGGTTATGGTAGTTTGACCATTGGTTGACCGTGAGTCTCCCGGAGTAATCTCACCTTCCCAGGGGGATTATCGGGTGCTAGACTATTGTTGAGGTTTACACAATATTAGAAGTAAATTATATATTTATATACTTTTATAAAGGTATAAAAGGAGTCTAGAATGTCAGTTTAAAGTGCTATACGCACTACCTTAGGCACATCCTTGGATTTTGGTTACACTACATGTACCACGCTGTGAAAGTTAGGTCCCACGTGGCGTAGGTTATCCGGCGTGCGGACAGGCCCCATACGTAGCGTTGGTAGTATCGACGTATGGGGAGATTACGTGATAATATGTTGAGGTCGCACGTGGTGTAGGTTATCCGGCGTGTCAATAGATTCCATACGTGGCGTTGGTTGTATCGGCGTATGAGGAGATATTGTGATATAATGTACAGGTCTCGCGTGGCGTAGGTTATCCGGCATTGAGACAGGCCCCATACGTGGCGTTGGTTGTACTGGCGTATGGGGAGATAATATGATATGATGTTGAGGTTGCACGTGGCATAGGTTATCTGGCGTGTCGACAGACCCCATACGTGGCGTTGGTTGTACCGGCGTATGGGGAGGGGGAGATATTGTGATATGATGTGCAGGTCTCGCGTGGCATAGGTTATCCGACGTTGAGACAGGCCCCATACGTGGCGTTGGTTGTACCGGCGTATGGGGAGATATTGTGATAGTATGGTATGGTCGCACATGGCGTAGGTTATCCGGCACGTTGACAGGCCCCATACGTGGCATTAGTACTACCGGCGTATAGGGAGATTATGTGAAATACAGAGGAATGAAATAAGGTATTGCCTATGTGTGGAATTAGGTTTTATGGGAAGAACTACGTGTAGCTTTATTCCTCAGGGAGAGTACGTAGGCAGCCTAAGGTTATTAAGTGCAGCTGCAGACTAAATGTTAGTCATATCGTTATATGGAGATTGGTTCAGACCTTGTTGTTGGTCCTAAAATTGAGGTGAAAATGTGATTGTGTTAGGAGGCTAAAACCTCGTATGTTGAATTGAAAAAGTTAGATGATGTATGTTGAAATTTAGTAGTCTTAATTTATATTTGAATTTATCGTTTGCCTTGCTTAAGGTATAAATTGATTTGCTAGCATGCTTGGTAGTTGAGAATTATAGGAAGGCCGAAAGCCGTTTATGTGAATTGCATGAAATTATATTGTGCATGCTGCCAGTTGTGGATATTAAATGCGTTTTTATGTAGGTTGAAATTTTAGAAAATGTCTAATTTACAAGGGAGACTCTGCCGAAATTTCGGCAGAAAGTCTCGATCTTTAGTAAGCGGGCCTAGCATCGGGGTGATGTCGAAAATTCCATAGGATTCGTCTCGGGTTTTGGGAAATTCTGGGCGGGTCCTTTCACCCTTTTTAATATTAAATAATATTTTAATTTGTCAAAAACCTTAATTAATTCAAATCATTTTATTTTAATGTTTATTTCAATTTATTCCTCATTTAAATTCATTCTCTCTTACTTTAATTATTTTAACACACTTTCGGACCGGGATGTAATAATTCCACCAAAGTCTCTCCGGTCAACACGTCAACAGGTAAACCTATTAAAATATTACAGGGTAACATTTTGTTTTGTTTGAATATGTTAAAAATTAAATATTAATTTAGGATCAAGTTGTTACAGTAGAAGAATTAATAGACCTGCATGGAATATAAAGGGATTGAGTTATGCATTCCAGGTATTATTTAGTTCAAAATTAGTGTTTGTAAAATTTAGGACAAACTACATAAAACCCCCTAAACTATAGGGTCATTTTTAAAGTTCATACCCAATTTTAAAGACATTTATGAGTACATACTCAAACTATCGGAAACCCTACAAATTGCCCCTTTTGTTAGCCAAATTGTTAGTGAATTTGTTAAACGCTAATGTGTCAAAAGTGGGACCTAATTTTTGATGACGTGGACCAAAAATTAATAAAAAATTATTTTATTGTTTAAATTATTGAAATATATATATATCTCTCTCATCGAAAAATTATTTTCTAGGTTCATTGCAGGTTGGGATGGTTTTGGGTTCTGAGAGAGAGAGAGAGAGAGAGAGAGAGATATATATATATATATATATATATATTTTAAAATAATTTAAACAATAAAATATTTTTTATTAATTTTTTGTCCACGTGGAAGTCCACATCATCAAAAAATGGGTCTCACTTTTGACACGCTAACATTTAACAGACTCACTAACGGTTTAGGTAATAGAATGGGGCAATTTGTAAGGTTTCCGGGAGTTTAAGTATGTACTCATAAGTGTCTCTAAAATTGGGTATGAACTTGAAAATGACCCTATAGGTTAGGGGATTTAATGTAGTTTGACCTAAAATTTAAGTTCGTAGTTAAGTACTGACTTTGATTATTTATTTGGTGCAGATTTGGGCGCATGAATTAATCGTTAAATTAGGAATTCCCCCCTTAGATATTGTAAGTAGATGAGGAACCTATATTAGTCCTTCAAATTTGCTAGTGGGAATCCACAGATAAAGTGTCTGAGTTTAGAAAGCTGAACGCTTACATATTTCAAAGCAAACAGGTGTGTATATAATAATTTATTTCAATAGTATGTTGGTTTCATGAGTAAATGACCTGTTAACTCTATATTTTTGATATCCTATTAGTTCATGATCAGATGTTCCGAAATGTGATGCACCTAGTGTAGCCCCACGAGTATGTAAGGACCTTGATGAGTTAAACTCTGCTGTGCAACAGTTGAGAAATGAGGTTGCAGTATTGCACCGTGAGAAGGGTGAGCTAGATGAGAGAGTTTTACGCTTGTAAAAGTGTACCAGTCATGCAGACGCGAGGAAGACTGAGTATGCTGGAGAGGAGAGTCATAAAATAGAGGATGGTAGAGTAGCCGAATCGAGAGAGTAATCTGTACAAAATGAGAAAGAAGAGGTGCAATATACACCCCCGCATATAAATTGGGATGATCCAGTTGTGGTGTGTGTCACCCTTATTAAATTTCTTACAAGTCCTCCTCGAAAGATTGAGATGTCCACTATGGAGGGTTATTGTGGTGAAGATGTTATAGTTGAGATCCAACAAAAGAGGGGTCGAGGAAAAAGTGAGACTCTTGGGTCTGTGACAAAGAGGCAAAGGGCAGTGGTAAAGGAAACTCCATGTCAAGATCGGGAGATTCCCACGGAGGACACAATTGGTGACCCTCTAAGGCCAGTTCCTCTTGATTCCCTTCTGGAGGTGGCGAAAAGTAAGTTCCCTTTGCCCATCCTTATTGAAATGTAAATGGTTTATTATGATTAGTTATTGAGTTATTGGTGAAATGGATTTGATAATAATAATGATTGAAAAGTTCACATGTGCGCTTATGTGGAGAAGAATGTATGGAAGGTTCGCATAACTTCTTTGTTTGATTGTTGACCAAGGACGGTTGTCAAAATGCCCATGCTATGTAGTAATTTAATGTAGAACGTTGACATGGCCTTACTTTTGCTACGGGAGCGGCACAACTCTGGCAAGTGGGTGGATTCTGACTGGACGATACTAGAAACCATTTTTCAAGTTTGTATTATTTCATAATTATGCATTGTTATTTGGTAAATTTGGTATCTGTTATGATGCATAACTCGTGTCGTGTGCCACTATGCAGAAATGTGATGGCTTAGATTATATGCAAATGAAGGCGTCTATGGGAAAAGAGGACAAGAAGCACATCAAGGGTCTACTAGGAATGCTCAAGGGCAAAGGACTTAAGTTGGCTAAATCTTGATCGTCTGTGAATCACGTTTTTATACCATTCATCCTACAAAGGCAAAAGCACTGGATCTTACTTGTTGTCAATTTAAAAGAGTGTGAGATAAGGGCATATGATTAGAAAACACATCTGTGTAGAACCCAAGACATCCAACGGGCAGTGCAATTGGTTGCGAAAATGCTACTCCGGTTGTTAGAAGAAGCGGGATACACTAGTGATGGTCTTATTCATAAAAGTAAGTGACCAGTTAATCACATAATGGATGCACCCCAATAAGTTGGCGGGTGAGTCATATTCCACTTAAACACATTGTCTTGTTAAATGGATTTGTTGTACAATGAATCACAGCTTCTTTGCTATGTTTTAGGGGCGACTGTGGGATGTACATCCTGAAATACTACGAGTTTCTAACCTCAAATGTGTCCTAGCCAAAATTTCCCATGACCCCATGTCCTTCTTTCAGTTGAAGCCTGCTTTACAGTTGTTGCAGGGATATTGGTAGCTATGTGAGTGTAGTATAGACAATATGAACTTGCAAAGTTTTTAACTGGGTGGGTGTACTATATGAATTTACAAAGTTTTAACTGGGTGGGTGGTTTGTAATTATGTAGGTAATAGTTGTTGAATTGAAAAAGGTTTTCTATTATGTTCAAATACAAGTTGTATGAAACCCTTAACACATATTTTTTATACTATACTGAACCTTAAACCCTAAATAGTGCATGAAAAGAAATATGTTTACATGAAATGGATAAAGGCAAAATGCATAAACAAAGTGGAATAAATACGAATGTATCTTGTTTAGGGCAAACACGATTTTGAAGTTAAGATGAAGACATATGAAATGTTGAAAAATTAAGAGTATCATACATAGCTAACTGGGTTACAAATAATAAACTTTCACTGCTAAATTCATATTTGTAGATTGCCAAACACTTTTTAATTTCTCATAACAGTCCAGATTACAAAATTAAAAGACATATACTTGAAAATCCAAAAGATTTCCACAAAGGCAAAACATTTCTTACTTTTTCATCAATTTAACTGCCAAATTCAAAAATGATAGAACTAACAATAGCACGAGGATATTTTTAATGCCCTTCACTATACGGATTACTTCAGCATATGCATTTCCTTCACATCCAGCTGGTTTTGAATGTGAGATTCAGTTGGCCTGTTGGTTGCAATCACCCATTCATAGCCACTACACCTTGTAACTCCCTGAAAAAAAAACAAAAAAAATTACATTTTTCATTTTTGGATTACAATGTAAGAGCATATTCTTTTAGTATGGAGCACTTTTCGTTGTCGTAGGCAATGCCCGATCTAAGTTAGTGTTAATTCCTGATATGGGTTAGTGTTTTACATGTTAATGCACGATCTCGATTATTGTTGATACATATAGCTTATTACGTTTTACATACGAGTTTTGGGAAGATAATACTTATATATGTTGTGAAGCACTTCCAATACGGTCTGCCCATTTCCAGGAATTTTTTAATTTTTAACCCTAATCCATGAGCGGGAAAGAAGAGCATTACTATGGGGAACTTTTTTATATTTTTTTTTACCCTAAACCCTCCACAGTAAACCTCACACTCTAAACCCTAGGCGCCCAACCCCTAAACCCTTAAAGTCGATTTTTAAATGAATATTTAAGTGAAAAGGAATAAAAAAAAATTTAGTTAGATGACGTGTGGTAGCATGAGAACGCGCCACGTGTCACGGAAGTTTGCAACCCACACTCCAGCGCCGACACTTGGCATTTCCTAAACACTTTATTCTTTCTTTTTTTGTAAAATTCGTCAAAATTGCAGGAAAAATTTGAAAAATATGGGGACAATTCCTACATATCTATGGGGAAGAATACTTCGTAAAGAAAGTACAATACCGGGTTCTGGAGTGACTGAAAAATAAAATTAGGGAGCCAACCCTAGATGTGGATGATGCAAACGAAAACAGTAGTACACTTTGTAAACCCTACACTCTTATTTGTTCAATCACATTAATCTCGTATCCAAATTTGTATGCCGCAACCTTTTTCTTGATTTTCATCAAAGGAAATCTCATCATGATCTGGGAGGAATTTTTCTCGAATTTTTCCCCCTTAAATTTGAATTTAAATGAATATTTAAGAGAAAAGGAATTAAAATTTGGGTTAGGTGCTGTGTGGCGGCATGAGAATGTGTTGCGTTTGCAACTCCCCACTCCAACGCCAACACTTGGCATTTCATGAATACTTTATTCTTTCTTTTTTGCAAATATTCGTCAAAATTGCAGGAAAAATCTGAAAAATACGGGGAAAATTCCTACTGGGATATAATCAATATGGGGAAAGGCCTTACACTCTTATTTCCCCCCTTTAATTCGATATTTAAATTATTATGTCAGTGAAAAGGGATTTCTAGATTATTTTATTCTTTTTTTGTTGTTGCAAATATCCTTACAAATGGCAAAAAATTTGAAAATTATGGGGAAATGTCCTACATATTTATGGGATCACCAGAGTATCTTAGAAGATTACGGATGACTTAGATTGCTACAAACTGAAGATAGAGAGAGGATAATTCCTCACGCATTGACAACACGCAACCTCCCTAGCATATGGCTTGAAGGAAAACTTTAGAAAATCGTGAGTTTCATTTGAACATGAACATAGATGAATAAAAATCATGGCAACATATAGTTGTACTACTTTCCTAGAACATACTTCTAAGAAGATTGGAAGGAGGAATTACCTTTAGTTCGTGCTTTCAACCATATGATTGAATTCCACCAAAGTTGTTGAAGCTTGAATGTCTCCTTCAAAATCTCCACCTTGTTGTTGAAGCTTGAATGACTCCTTGAAAAACTCCAACTTGAGAGGTTCTCCAAAAGTCACCAAAATAGGTAACCTCTAAGTCTCTTCACCAACTAGAGAGAAAAAGATGATGAGCTTAGTGAGAGGATGATGCTAGTAATCCCTCACTAAGATAGTATGAATCTGCATAGAGAATTTTTGGAAGACTAATACCCCTTAGGCTTCAAAAAGATGATTGTCATCTTTTACTTGAGTCAACAAGTTGACTCTACCAACCAAAAGCCCATATGAACGCCCATCACTTGAATTTGGGCCTCTTGGGCTCAATTTCATTTAAGTTTTCATACAACCCAATCTCCATGTCCAATAGGATAATGCCCAATGAGCCTAGAATTCAAAAGTCTCATTTAAAGCCTATTCCGACATCATGTGTCGTTTAAATTAATTCCATAATTAATTTTGCCTTAACCAATTAACTAAGCTTAATTGATCTCTTCAATTCATCATCTCCATAATGGTTTCTCAAATAACTCAAGTTTAACTAAAAGGACCTAACCCAAATTTTACCTTGAAATCCATGTCAAACCCCCGTTTGTGTCCAACACTTGGCGGCTGTCGGGCACAAATGACTAAAATACCCTTTTTGCGCTAATCCCAAAATTACTTTAGAGTTTGAATTCTACGAAAAAACCGACAAAGTCTCCCTTGAAAAATGTTCAGCATGCACAAGTTAAGTTCACACACTGAATAGTTAATCCAGTTAGCCTCAAGCCTTAGAGAGATTCAGGGCTATATCATAGCATAACTATTCAAGTTAAGTTTACAACAAGAAAATTACGTTCACAACGAAGGACACGCCTACATGAGGGAGAAGAAGGAAAAGTAGCGGAAAATTAAATGCCCTCAAGTGGTTGTCCGGTACTCGTCTACTGCCTGGGGGGTGCAAAACAGTAAAAGTGTGGGTGGACAAAAATAAATGTTAAAAACATAGAACAAACTAAACCCCCCCACCCAATTTTAAAAACCATTTGAAAACCAGTTACAATTTGGTTCTATGTTCGTACAGTAAAACAAGATTCATACATATGCATATAATATCTCATGCGAAAAGATAAATCATCAATTTCAACATAAAATTCCTCAAACTGTAAATACTTTCCACCTAGATGTATCCCAAAGAAAATCCGTCAATTCCAAGTACCATCTCGCAGAACTCAGGGGACACCTAAGGTCGGCCCAAGATTCATTCCTAGCAGAACTCAGGGGACATGAGGTTGGCCCAAGATTCATTCCTAGCAGAACTCAGGGGACACAGTCGACCTAAGACACATTCCTCACAACACATGGTTCGGCCTTCCCTGAGACTCATGGCGCATTATCATATGCGCATAGACTTATCCAAAGGTAACCAAATTGTCTGAAGACATTCCAATTCCTGAAGGAAACTGAAATGTCCGAGGACATCATAATATCCGAAAGCAACAAAAGGATATATAAGGTGGTTTTGAAAACATTTCCCAAATCCTTTCTCAAATCATTCTCAACTTTCCGAGCTAATCTCATTTAATAATAATAATAATCATATAAAATTATCTCAACCAAAACCAAATGCTTGGAAAATAACCACTATAAGTAATTTATTCATAAAACATTTCATAAAATAATCACAGTAGGAAACATTATTTATAAAACAAATGTCCACTCACTGTGGGTCCAAGCTTGCTTGACCCTTCGAAGGTCCATATGATTGAGCACGTTGAGTCTGAACACCTACTGAGATAATACAAGCATTGGTTAATAAAAAGCTCTGCCTCAAACCCTTAACCAAAAACCAAATTCTTGAAATTTAAAGTGTGTGTGTATGACCTTAGAAAGGTCCACTAGTTCAAAAAACCCCTTTAACAAGTCCCAAGAGTTTCACTAAGGTCTAACGGTCTGAAAGTATTGAACCTAAAAAAGTCTAATAGGTAAGTTTTGGTATAATACTCAACCGGTCGAATTTAGTTAATCCGAGCATACCGTCGTGCTCGGAATGACGAGGGGTTAATTCTTGGGTGAAAACAAGTCGTCGACATCTGGTTGAAGCATCGCCACATGCCGTTGCAAATGGTGAGTAGCATGAGAGATTTCCGGTGACATGAAAATCGCCAAACCACCTATCAAGTTTGTTAGCTGTGCAAAATCTCACACACTGGTGCTCTGGGCAGAGCGGATTATGCGCCAACACAAGTCGTCCTACTTTGTGTTGGATGGGTGTGTGGGGGCATGCCAGCACTATCTTGCATGCATTCGAAGATGATGTGAAATGAGTAAATGGATTGCGTGCGCCTGTTTGGATCTGACTTCGCTCAAAGCGATTGTGGCCAAGAGAGGAACAATTCTCGGCTTGAGTTACAAGCCCATTGATTAGGGTAAATCGTGGAAGACAGTCGGTGGATTTGGATGGTGCTCCAGCGCCTAGCTGGATTGCAAAGGCTGTATAATACATGGGGTGGACAAAAAAGTAACAGGATGGTTCTCCGACACCTTGAAAATCAATGGTTGTATGATATATTTGATGGATGGACTTAACTTCGCCACTACTCCTAGGAAAGCATTTAAAGATATTGAAAGTGCATTACCAGAAGAAAAATGATAGGTAAAGATAATTTGCTATGTGGGAGGGTTGTTGGTTCTGGGACCTTTTGAATGTTGCTAAGGGTCTTGTATTTATAGGAAGAGGATGAAGCTTGTGAAGGCATGATCTGAGGAGTGTGATCTGCCTCTTCTTTCTTGGTGGCAGCTCCTTCGTTTATTCCTAGTGGCTTAAGTGGCTGTACATTATCACATTTCCTAAGTTAGTGGATGCATCTTTCTGGTGCTCGGTCCTTATCTATTGTTTGTTGTTCACTCGACCTCGACCCCTAATATAGTGGTCATGGCTTGAAACCCATGGCATGGTAGTGATGCAGTCTCGACCTTCGTAATCGTGACCGTGCATATTTGGGCCGAAGGGCAGTTCCTACTAGGGCATGATTGAATCATTCGATATTTGGCCAGTAATTCAGCCGCTGGATGTCGCCACGTGGCCGGCCCCATGGGTCGAGAATTTTAGGCATAAACATTGTCCCCCATTTCTAGATCCTTCAGCCTATTGTTGATTTGGTAACATGGGTTAGGGCAGAATGGAGCTTTGGGAATGGACCCCGTGTATTCCTCAAAGACAACGACAAGAGATGGTGGGAATTTAATGCTTGAGCAAGCCGTTTGAGTTTATTATTGCCTTGATTCACACGAGCTGTGGTTTCAACTTGTCAAGTGAAACAACAACCTTTGAGGGCTTGACACGTCAGCGAGCACTCTGTTCGCCAAACCATTGCACTGCTCCAAACCGTTACTACCATTCGTTTGAATTCAAGTGCCAATATAAAAGCTTGACCTTTACCATTTCTCCTTACACTTCCAAATTTTCAGACGCCCATTCTCTGCTAAATTCTCTCTTGAACTCTCAGAATCTCAAACTTAATCTCCAGCCTTTTTTCCTGTTTCCTCTGTTGATCTTTGCTCATACTGAGAATTCTGACCATTCCCTTGCATTTGCCTTTCAAAACTCGAGTTCCTTGCCGATTTCTGGGTTTTAAGCTCACGGTGTTCTTCATGTTCTTCATCGCCTTCAAGAACTTTTCGAAAGATTCCCTCTTTCATCTCTCCTAATGGTAGCGACAGCAGCTTCTTCTATTGATACTCGGTCCCAAGCGTTCTACCGTGAATTCGAGAACATTGGCCGAGAAGTTCAAGGCTCGGTAGAAGGCAATATCTTTGCCCCTTGGTTTGACAATGAAGATGCCCCCTTGGAGTTCCATATTCTCTACCCTAGTCTGAAGGGCGACATGCCATAATGGCTGGCAACTCATCTGAAGGACAAGATGGTGGACCTTTCTTATTTCCACAAATGTGACTACTAGGATTGTAATGCCACTTGTCCTTAAACCTAATGGCCCACCTCGACTCTAAACTGGGAGAAATGGCTACCGAGACTAGAGCACTTCTTCGATCAGCAATGGAAGGATTAAGGGATTTATCACTTGATCAAGCTGTTTGAGAGCCCAATTGTCATGGATCGATCATTACTAGTCGTGACCTTGAGCTTTTGGTCTTCCTCGACAAACACCATGAACCTGCGGTTCAGTATGATGACGCAGACCATTCAAGACATGGCTGCCTTGTTCGGCCTTTATCCAATTGGCATGGAAGTGACCACCGCCCTCACGACCCCAAAGGCCCAAGGATGTTTCAAGGCCGCTTGGCCTATAGTGGCCAGGCTTGCAACTCGAAAGGTGAAGAACATGCTCAACTACTCCAGCTTCTACAACTCCTTCTCTATGGAAGATGATGCCGAGAATGGTTCCTATGCTCCCAGGTGAACAAGGTCAAACATTTGGTGTTCTTGCTGTACTAGTATGCAAGTTCATCTTTGGCGGCCAGGCGAACAAGGTGACATTGGAGTTCGCACACTTGGCTAACTACCTAGCCCAGGGAGGGAAGCTGCCGCTTGGTCCCTTTCTCCTCGGTCATATCTACCAGACCCTTCATGCCATCATTATCGATGACATGAAGATGAGGCACGACGGCCCCTTAACTTGTTTCCCTAAGCTGAGGGGGGTTGTGATGACAGCGGATACTGAGTCGCTGGTGAACGCATTCACTTGGTGCCCCAGGAAGCATAGCATGACAACTTTATGTTCAAATTCTTCTACAACTTGGTCGAGCACACTGGGGCACAACTTTAAGTGTGTTTAAATCAGCCTTTTCCTGTATACCTGGCACACGACCTCTCTCACATTCCTAACGGCCAAACAGAGAATGACCTCAAGGAGATCTGGGGCTTCTTCTTGGTTTCAAGACACCTTCATT